>NC_060144.1:295442667-295745698 GCF_021461385.2 Schistocerca piceifrons | reverse complement strand
TATGTTTCTGGAAGGTTGAAGAATTTTTTATTATTGGAAGACAATATTTTATGTTTTTTATTTATTGTTATTATCGAAACAGTAAGGATCTCTAACATGCCAGAAGTGGTGATGGCAGCAACTCATATCGAAACAGTCGAAACAGCGACTGTATCAAACTGTGTCACAACGCATATCGAAAGAGTTGGAAGAGCGACTGTATCAAAGTGTGTCATACTCTATTCTCAGTTCTTCACCCTTTACCCCTCCCTTCCCCCCCCCCCCCCCCCCCCTCGCCCGGCACCAGCCAACCATTCGACCTTCATTCTGAATCATGGTATTCTGTCTCATACATAGTTACGGATGGCATTCTGCAATTGATGGAGAGATAATCATGCTCGCTAGTTTTGGTCCCTCTAAATGCGATAATGCAACCGAGCATAAAGTTTCAACTGTTCTACATGGCTACCATGGCTATATCTCTTACAAATGCATGCTCACGTCCTGTATTTAAGAAATGGTAGGAAATTCCCTATCTCCATGTCCTAAGAATAACTTTGTACCGTTCTCTCCATGTTGGTATACAATAAAGTTGTACGATGTATGCTCCATACTCAGTAGTAGTCTGAGGTATTTAATATATGCAACACTTACGATAAACTTTGCTAACGATACAAGTTGTTCCCATTTAACCAAATGTTGCAGTGGTTAGCACACTGAACTCCCATTCGGGAGTATGAAGGTTCGAACTTATGTCTAGTCGTTCAGATGTGGTTTTACCGTGACGTCTATAAAGGTGAAAATTTGTGATCTGCTGAATTTTCGTAAAACTCTCCAGTTGTGTCTCTGTGGTACTGATCATATCATTCTGTCAAGAGTCTAACACTAATCACATTGGGCCATTCTTATTTAGCAAAACGAGAAGATTGTAAGAGCTTACTGTAGCGCTGATTACTGCCAGCCATAGTGTAAACTATATTTCTTCCAGTACATTTTGTCTGTGCATGAAAGGGATAGGACAGTGACTTAGAAAGAAATTTGAGTTCTTCTTCACCCGTAATTTATATTGAAAGTTATTTATCGTTCCCAGCGCAGTTGAGAAAACAGACATATTTTTTTCTCAGTACCCCTTCTATCTCTCCTCATTAATTCAGATTAAAACGGGCCCAATACTGTTATTTTATGGTACATTCTCTGTTCATTTTCATCGTCTGGCGGTAGTCCACTATCCCGTGACGAGAATTGTTGAATAGCTGGAAGGCTATACGCATTTTCACAGGACTTTCCCAGCTCTACATATAATTTTAAACAGTTTAATGTAATATTTCCCTGAACAATTTGTTCTTTCATTCTAACACTACCGACATATCCTTCCCCAAAATTACATCAACTCTCCCAAACCAGGTGGTGTGATTCTCATTCATATTGCCGACACGTACAATCACTTCAATGTTTTGATAGACCGCAACTGAGATCGCTAATGTTTGACTCCCACTTCTGAAGATAGTCCTTGATTATATTCTTCCTACCGGTACTTTGACTGCCGGATGTATGTTGTTTGTCATTACATTAGCTTTCTTCTTGAATAATATTTTTCTTACGTCTCCATAACTCTGTCTTGTTGTAATGTGGTTTCCTCTAATGAGGCACCTAAAGTCGTTGTTGAGGAGGTGATCGTTCATTACTTGCGCTATTTTGGGGGTCGTATTTCTACAATATTCATCAGCGGTTCATGTCTTTCATGGATTCAAGATCCTTGGCCAAAGAAATACCCTTTGTATACGTGTAAATTCCTTCCGTTCCCACGCTTTGATTGTGATGTTGAAAATGGCTTGAAATTTGTGGGAAAACTCTGTAACTACAGTTGTTATTTAAATATCACCGAGTCGTGAAGTGTGGTCGTTCTGGCTACCACGGTCTTCTCCACATATTTTCGTCTTTCACTGTGAATTTAAACTCTTGTATAAGTCCTTTAGACGCTTCTTAGAACAACTAAAGCGCTCGCATTGTGGTGCTACGGTTGCATCCCTACGGCAAGTCCACCTTCAATATAGTCGGACATGAATTCTAACCTATGACCAATAGGTCACGTGGAATCCACGAGTGATCAAATAAGTATTTACGTATAATCAAAGGACTGGTTCAAATGGTTCAAATGGCTCTGAGCTCTATGGGACTTAACATCTATGGTCATCAGTCCCCTAGAACTTAGAACTACTTAAACCTAACTAACCTAAGGACATCACACACATCCATGTCCGAGGCAGGATTCGAACCTGCAACCGTAGTGGTCACGCGGTTCCAGACTGAAGCGCCTAGAACCGCACGGCCACACCGGCCGGCAATCAAAGGACTAAGACTTCCCCAACAGTAAACTGGAGGCTCATGATTCACTATTTCGCGGTTTCCTGTCACTTCCTGGCCATTTATCATTTCCTGGATCACTTTATCTAAATAGTCTTATAAGACATTGAGTTTGTACATACAAGGATTCAGGATCAATTGAGAGTAACCTTCTGGTGTGTAACTTACGACTGCCCTACATCCTTCCTCCATAGTTTCACACTCAACAGCACAGTTTTTCTGAGACAGTACGAAGTCTTCAGATTGTCTCTTGTCTCCCTCCCGATTCTGAGCGCGAGTAAGACCTGAAATTTTTCCCTGCTTCCCTTGTATAATCGGTGATATTAAGTGTCTTTCTTCTTCCTGTATTTGCTAATTGTTGCTCAGCCCCATGATTTCGAAGTTCTTTTGTGAAGCGCACCCCTGACACTGATCTGATTACGCTCCCAGATGAGGTGGTCCCTTTTAGGTATAATGAGACTCCTAACAAACACTTATCAACTTTTAAAAGTACCCGAAATGATGCAGATGACGCTAACACAAGCAACTTAACGTAAGACACATCGGGCAGCAAATGTGAAATACCCTAAAAGTAGATGACAAATTTTGAACACGTGACGTCAACAGCTTACGTACCTCGCACCACGTGCACTGGGTTGGCTTGCTGTTCCTACCTTCCCTGGTAGGGGACGGTGCTACACATCGCTCCACTAGACTACTGTGTATTCCGTTGTGGTACGGTAGCGCTAGTGGCAGTGCTTATACAAGAATGATGAATCTGTTTACATCTACAGAAATACAGTAGCCTAGCCGAGCGATGTACCATAGCATTGCACCCTACCAGAAAGAGCAGGATCGGCACGCCAAACCACTGTACGTGTGGCGAGGTACGCCATCTGGTGACGTCATATGTTCAACATTTATCATCCGTTTTTGCGATATTTCCCAACGTTTGTGCCCGTTTATCCTGCAGTAAATCACTTGCCTCAACGTCATTTAAATCACTTCGGGTGTTTTTAAACGTTAATTAGGGTTACCCTGCATATACACAATCTAACAAAAATTTCAGTGCTGATGCAAAAAATGCCACTCACACAGGACAGAACAAATAACCTCACAACACAAAAAATACAGCAAAATTACATCCATGAAAGTTTTAAAGACACAAGTCACAAATGAAAATGAAAAGAAATACAAAATTTGAGGACAAGTGCCAACGGAGTGCGTTATAAATAAGAATTATTTCCCTCTCTTTTGAAAAATATACGCCATATGTTTCTGATCTAAGTGTTTCACGTCAGATAATCTTGATGTCAAAAATCCTAATGCAGGATCGCCTTTTCTATGCAACAGTTCTGTTGACGCTTGGCTGTATCACCAATTTCTGTGCAGCCCTATCTAGAATGTGTAATAACCAGTGTGTTCTCTGCTACTCCTGTATGTAATTACTAAGTACCTCTTCAAATTTATATGCCCTGTCATAACAAAATAATGGGGCCGCGACTATACATATAAAATTTATTCGTCAAATCAAGGGAAATGGGAACACAATCTGTAATTTAATGAAAGCTTGCTAGTCCAAGTAAATAAACAGTTAGTTAAGTGCAGGTTTCATATGCTGATTATCATTTGGAATGTTATAGCCTTCAGACTCCCTAATCACTGCAAGAGGAAAAATCACGATTGACACAATGTGCCTACAAACTGCTGACGCGGGAGACGAAAGACCAGAGATGGCCAAATGTTAGTGGTATGGCTAAATTACTGACACGCTGATGTCATAATTTGTGATCATTCGTGGGGCTGAGCGTAACGTGTACGAGATGTTAAGAGTACACTATGGCAAATACAAAGTTAGGAAAAGAGTTCAACGCAATGTCTCGGTATCCACATGTCTTATAACACTCAAATCTACATCACATCACATATGCCAGTGACAAAAGAAAATTTAAACGGATGTGCTCCAAATTCAAGTCAACGGGGCGGGATGAAACGGCCATTTACGAGAAGATATCAATTACTTCTATTATTTTTCATACTTTGGCTCTCCTTGACACAAGTTGACGGTTATAATCTTTAGGACTATGAATCGAACCAGCCAAGATTTTGAGGACGCATTCCAAGTTGTCAGACCGAATCTTCTTGCATAAGAGGATTTGATTGATATTAGTCACGTTGAAGTGACGCTACTTAGCAACGTTTCAACGACATTTATTCTTGTCACCTCCTAGAGAGGTGTATTATGAGACCTTTTATGGCTGTTGGAACACCGATTCCTTTGCCCAGTGCAAAGCTAGAGAATCTCGTAAGTGTTCGTGATAGATTCACAACCGGGTGCTGGGGGTGGAGGGAGGTTCTTGACGTGTCGAGTCCTCATGTTACCTGTCAGTTCAGTCCACTGCTTTCACTGGGACTAATGCCTGACGCTTTTGGTCTCACGGTATCACGCTAGCACGTAGAATGTATGAGTCTGTTCATTTATCGTATGACTTTCGGAATAATATCATCCACACAATTCTGAAGACTGCAAGAGCTGACAAGTGCAAGAATTATTGCACAATCATCTTAACAGCTCATTAATCCAAGTTGCTCGCAAGAGTAATGTAAAGAAGATTGGAACAGAAAATTGAGGGCGGGTTGGATGACAATCAGTTCGACTTTTAGAAAGGTATAGGCACGAGAGAGATATTTCTCACGGCGGTTGATAATGGAAGCAAGACACATCCATTAGATTTGTCGACCTCAGAAAGCGTTTGAAAGTGTCAAATGGTGAGACATGTTCTCAATTCTCAGGAAGTAGGTCTGAGCTATACGGAGAGATGGGTAGTACACAATACGTACAAGGATCAAGAGGGAGTAATAAGAGTGGAAGACCAAGAATGAAGTGCTCGGTTTAAGAAGGGTGTAAGAACGGGGATGTAGTCTTTCGTCTCTACTGTTTAATCTACACATCGAAGAAGCAATGGTGAAAAAAAAAGTTGAAGTGTGGGATGGATTCAGGGTGAAGGGATATCAGTGATAAGATTCGCTGATGATATTGTTATACTCACAGAAAGTGAAGAAGAGTTATAGAATCTCCTCAATGGAATGAACGGTCTGATAGGTATGAAATATGGACTGACAGTAAATCTAAGAAAAATGAAAGCTATGAGATGTAGCAGAAATGAAAGCAGCGTGAAACGTAACTTAGGATTGGTGATCACAGCGTAGATGATGTTAAAGATTTCTGCTACTTAGGCAGCTAAATAATCCATAACCGACAAAGCAAGGAGGATATTAAAATCAGACTAGCAAAAAGTGTGTTCCTGGCCAAGAGAAATGTACTATTGCCAAACATAGGCCATAATCTGAGGAAGATATTTCTTAGAAGCTACGTTTGGAGAAGCATTATATGGTAGTGAAACATGGGCTGTGGGAAAACCGGAACAGAGTGAAAAGGAAGGTAGACTGATAAGGTAAGGAATATGGAAATTTTATGCAGAAAAGGCGAGGAGAAGAGTATATGGAAAATAGTGGCAAGAAGAAGGGATAGGATGATAGGGCATCTGATATGACATCAGGGAATAACGTCCGTAGTACTCCCTCATTGGACAGCATGTTATGAGAATGGTAGGGCAGTTGGTCAGAACTGTTATGACTCCATACGTTATAATAAGTAAGACACTGTGAGGACTATGTTGAAGCATTTATGTTATTAATCTCTTTGGACTTAAAAGTTACGATGTGAGAGCTAACGAGACACTCAAGGACAATTATCGTAATCGTAATGTAAGCGAGCTACCAACTGCAAACCTATCACACTGTACAGCTGTAATGGCTACTATATACAACAACAAATCTTAAGTGAAATATACACAAACAAATGAAACTGCCATAAAACTTTGGGATTGTAATAACAACTGTTCCTAAAGCAACTGCAAACTTTTCATGTACACCTACATAAGGGTGATAGTTACCGTACTATAGGAAAAAACGTCAATTAGTTACGAACTACGGCGTGCACACACATTATTCAACATGCAAACGTCACTATAGAAATTCGGAAATTTGATAGGCCTGCCATCATTGGCGCAGATGAATAGCAAAATTCTGCATGAACCGCTGCTATGAATGGTTGTTTTCAGCACAGCAATGTTTCTGGGGTTATTGCTGTACACTGTATCTTTAATATAGCCGCACAACGAAATGTCGCATGTGTTCAGATCCGGAGAATATGGTGGCGAATCGAGGCCCATACCAGTGGCCTATGTGTATCCCAGAGCCAGAATACGGTCCCATAAGTGCTCTTCCATGACATCAAACACTCTCCTTCTTCGATGGGGTCGAGTTCGTCTTGTAAGAACCACATCTTGTCGAAATGAGAGTCACTTTGTATAAAGGGGATGAAATCATCTTCCAAAACCTTCACGTACCGTTCGCAAGTCACCTTGCCATCAAGGAATATCGAACCGATAATTAGGCGACTGGATTTTGCACACCACACAGTCACCTACTGAGGGTGAAGAGACTTCTCGATCGCGAAATGAGGATTCTCAGTCGCCAAATACGCCGATTTTGCTTATCGACAATCCCGTCCAAATGAAAGTGGGATTCGTTGCTAAGCGAAACCACGCATATGCATATTAATTCCCATCATTCCCCGTGACAAATCGCGTAGTATGAACGTCCTAACGCAAACCGTTTGGAAGTTATGACGATTTTATTTTGTTTAGTTCAATAACTGTCACGGTGTAGATACTCATCAAGACACAATAGGGTGCGTGGTGGAGGGATCCCTGTACCACTCCTAGTCGTTTCCTTTTCTGTGGCAGTCGCAAGTAGAGCAAGAGTAAAACGATTGTCTATTTGCGTCCGCATGAGCCCTAATTTATCGTTTCTTATCTTCGTGGTGCTCATCCGCCATGCATGTGGGAGGCAGTTGAATCATTCGGCAGTCAACTTTAAATGCCAATTCTCTAAACTTTCTTAATAGTGTTCTTGAAAAGAACGTCGCCTTTTCTCCAGGGATTTCCATTTTAGTTCCCGAAGCATCTGTGTAACACTTACCTATTGTTCGAACCTACCGTTAACAAGTCGAGCAGCCCGCATCTGAAGTACTTCGATGTCCTCGTTCAGTAATGTCTGGTACGGATCTCAAACACTCGAGCAGTATTCAAGAATATCTCCGACGAGCGTCCTACATGCAGTCATCTTTACTGATGAACCAAACTTTCGTAAGATTTTTCCAGTGTACCTAAGTAGACCATTCGCCTTCCCTAAGACAGTTCTCACATGCTCATTCCTTTTCATATCGCTTTGCAACGTTACGCCTAGATATTTAAACGACTTGACTCCGTCGAGCAGGACACTGTTAGTAACAATCGCAAACTGCTGCCCACACCGTTCGCCAAATCATTTATTTATATAGAGAACAACAACCGTCCTATCACACTTCCCCTGGGGCATTCCTGTCCTTACTCTTGTCTGTGATGAACATTCGCCATCGAGGACAACATACTGGGTTCTATTACTGAAGAAGCCTTCGAACCACTCACATGTCCATGAACTTATTCCATATTCTTGTCCCTTCATTAACAGCCTGCCAGGGGTCACCGTGACATATGCTTTCGGGATATCTAGAAACATTAACTCAGCCTCTTGCCCTCCATCCGTTTCATTCCGATCTATCTGCAAAACACACAGATGTACTGTCTGCTGTGAAAAAAATTATACAACTCAAACCTTAAAAAGTATGTAATAATATTCATTGGTTTCACCACAGTTGTAATTCACTGTAGTTTATAAATCAAACGTTGTAGCATCTACTGTAGTTCAATTACACTAGTCAACAGCCATTTTGAGTCTGGGATATGATACATAGTATGTATTTTGATGTGTAGATACATAGTATGTATTTTGGTGTGCAGAATCCAAATATACCTTTCAAAATGTTCTAGAACGTACCATATTTGAGTTTTTAAAGGTTTTGTATTTTTTGTCTTCAGTATTTCGCATTTTGATGTTCTTCTGTTTCGATGTTTAATTGTTTGTTTTTGACTTCCAGAGGATAGCTAGAAGATATGCAAATCGTCAGTAAATGGTTGGTGTGGTAATCCAGTGCTATGAAATAGATCCTCAGTGAGTGTTTCCTGTGAAAGATAGTGCAAACCTTTTGTGTTTAAACCTTACACAAAGAAAAATAGCAACTAGTAGATCTCCTTGCTATCCAAACAACCCCGATAACTTTTGCTATGTGTGTGTGTGTTGGGGGGGGGGGGGGGGGAAATTTCACTCCAAAAGCCCAAAGAAACCAATCACTGATTTGGTTAAGAAGGCATATAAATTTAGTTTTGATTGCCCTGTTGGTCGTCAAGATAAAAATTTTGTACCTCATATTGCCTGCGTGTTGTTGTTGTGGTCTTCAGTCATGAGACTCTTTTGATGCAGATCTCCATTGCCTGCATAACCTGTGCTAAACCTTAGCCGAATGGTTGAGCCACGCCATTCACTGATTTCCTGATGTGGTGTGAGCCTAAAGACCATTATTTAGACTGTTACTTCTGTCTTACAAATATTTCGGTACATTCGAACTAAACTAGGTGTAAAATAAAGTATCCAAATATATCTTCTGTGGATTTTCCTGTGCTCCATGATGAGGGATTGCCTGTTCCTATCTCTGACTTGGAAGTTACGGAGCCAGACACCGTGCCAAGTGAATCATAATGTATTGAACATATATAGAAGAGGACTGTAGCTCAATATCATGGCATTTAGCCTCAGCTCTTTAATAAAAGGGAATTGAAAGATTTGGTTCACGATCTAAAACTTTGGAAACAGTAAGCTGAACTCTGGTAGTTGAGACTGCAACAAAGGAACCTTCTAGCTCCATGCACAAAAATTTCCAGTTTCAGATCAAGAGTGGCTTCCTTCGCTCAGTATTTCGATATGCAGTATTCAAACTGTGTATGTAGAGATGTCAATGGTCTGATGATGCAGCTAGATGTCCATTATAATCCACAGGAGTGGCTACTATCTATTAATTCCAGTAAAACCAGCTGGTAAGCAGTACTACTGCATGCATGATGACAATACATTTCCATCGGTACCTTTGGCTTTGCTGCTATAAACAATCAAATACAAGGATCATGAATGGAAGCTTTGCTGTGATTTAAAAGTTGTTGCACTCCTTACCGATTTACGGGCTGGATTCACGAAATATTGCTTGTTGTGCCTTTGAGACAACCGTGACATCAGGAACCACTATACGGTCAATCAATGGCCTATGAGGAATTCATATGTTCCTGGAAACTTAAATGTGAACAATAACCCATTGGTTGAGCCCGGTTAAATCATTTTGCCTCCCCTTCATATCAAGTTAGGCCTTATCAAGAACTTTGTTAAAGCTCTGGATAAAGAAGGTGAGACCATCAATCACTTAAAAGAAAAGTTTCCCCCAAACTCACAGATATCCAATTAGTGGCTTAGTCTTCTTTTGAAGCAGTTGTGAAGGGATTTTTGGGTAACAGAAGAAACAAAAACTCTGTTACAATTGCGAATGATCTGTTGGACAACTACAAGAACATAGGGTGTATAATATCGCTTAATATTCAATTTTTACATCTTCATATAGATTTCTTACCGGAAAATTTGGGAGCCGTAAGCGATGAGCATGGTGAACGCTTTCACCAAGACATTCTTACCATAGAACACAATTATAAAGGACATTGGAACCCATCGATGATGGGTGACTACTGCTGGAGTCTTGTTAGGGAGAGTGATGAAACGGCAAACGAAAGAAGAACTCCGTCGTCGCATTTTTCAAAAACTAAAGACGATTAAAGGAGAAAATATCTTCTGAACTGATTTGGACCTTTTATTTGCATCATGACCACATATACATATAAAACAGTATTGATTTCAAACGTTCTGAATGTGTATTTTTGTTTGAATTAACTGTGTCGAGTTTCGCAATCAGCATTTCTTATTCTGCTGTGTATCTAGGAAATGTGACGTCACAGAGAAAATGTAATTTTTTCAGTGTATTCAGCTTCCCAAATTTAAGTAAATCCATCTATTTATAAACCATATGCAGAGTAAAAGTTTAAATTTGTTAACTAAACGTATGAAATGCTTTCAGGTGAACATCGATTCACAGGTCAATATTTCTTAATTTAATATTCATGACCCTGGCATGATTAGGTGGGATGGTGTGATTCAAAACATGAAAAATGTTACTATACTGTAAGTGACCATTGTACATAAACATAAACGTACGAAACTGCAAATAATGGCTCTGAACACTCTGGGACTTATCATCTAAGGTCATCAGTCCCCTAGAACGTAGAACTACTTAAACCTAACTAACCTAAGGACATCACACAAATCCATGCCCGAGGCAGGTTTTGAACCTGCGACCGCAGCAGTCGCGCGGTTCCGGTCTAAAGCACCTAGAACCCCTCTGCCACCGCTGCCAGCACACGAAACTGCACATAAAGTATTGTCCCACTGATATTACAAAGAGTCACACTGTTGAAAGAGGGTATTGAGATTTACATACCACAAAAGTAATTATTTCAGTCCAGTACAACGTCTTATTTCGTCAATAGTCACCTATTAAAACTAAAGAGGAATAATGGCTTACAGGCTCTTTTTGTTGCTGCTGCTAGTATTTAGAACAACTTCTGCCCAATAATTTTCTTCTACGTTTGCAGTGGATTTGCTAGGAACCAGTCCCAAGTTAACTGATGCAGCTTGCTAAGGTTTTCTCTGTTGTTACACGATGCCACTTGTATAAATTTCCAATTTGCTTTTTTCGTGTTTGCAGTAAACCCTCCAATGACTTGAGGACAGTCTGGAAGGGACTTTTGAGGAGGGGAGGATATTAGTGTTTAACGTCCCGTCGACAACGATGTCATTAGAGACGGAGCGCTAGCTCGGGTGAGGGAAGGATGGGGAAGGAAATCGGCCGTGCCCTTTCAAAGGAACCATCCCGGCATTTGCCTGAAGCGATTTAGGGAAATCACGGAAAACCTAAATCAGGATGGCCGGAGACGGGATTGAACCGTCGTCCTCCCGAATGCGAGTCCAGTGTGCTAACCACTGCGCCACCTCGCTCGGTGAAGGGGCTTTCGACGAAAGCTGTACTATCCCTCTTGGATGCTGTGTATGACTGTTTTCATCTTAATTAATATTTCCTATTCCTCAAATGCATTGTTCATTATTTGTCACTCCAGCTTCAGGTCTCTCCTCGTGCTTGGACGTAACCTAATTTGTCGACTGTCTTCAGCATACCAAATTATTATTACAGTGATTGGAAGGTTTTTTTACAGCACTGCTTTCACATACAAAAACATTACATGTTTAGAAAGTTTTTTATTCTTTTCTCTACACATTCTAGTCATTAAATGGTAATAAATGTTACACGCAAGTTTTCACATTTAGTTAAATATTGAATGTAAAATAAAGTCTTCACAGTTGGTATTAGTCATTTACATCTTTCTCGGCAGTTAGTTGCTCTACTGATCGATAGGTGACACCTTGTTATAGTTGGCAACGTTGCACAACGCCAACTGCACATTCTAAACTGGTAAATTACTGAGACCCATCACAAGTTGGAGATAGAATTTCAAAGGTCTGAGGCTCCTATGTGCATCTTTATAAGCTAAAGTCAATGAAAAAATCATTGTTTTCGTTGATTATAAGGTATATCTTCTACCAATTATATATGGTGCGTGAGAGAAATAAAAATTTTAAAAGCTCGCGTTGAAATTACAAGACTCTTAAGGTGATGTACTTTGTCAGGTACATTTGACTTCAGGATCATTCAGTGTGGCAGGTGTGAAAGACGAGTTACACGGCCTGCTAAATGGAATGAACAGTATAATAAGTAGAGAATACGGGTTTGATATGAACTGAAGAAAGAAGAAAGTTACGAGAAGTAGCAGGAACGAGAATAGTGAGAGACTGATGAAACCTGGTAGGCACAAAGTGGACCAAGTTAAGAAAATTTTCCGCCTTGGAAACAAAATAACCTGCGACGGTCGAAGGATGGAAGACATAAAAAGCCGACATTCAGAGGCAAAGAGGGCACGTCTGGCTAAAACAAGTCGTAGCAAAACATACGCCAAATACGGCACTCCTGTCTAAACGAAGTCGTACCAAACATAGGTCTCAGTTGGAGGAATAGATTTCTGAGACTGTTGGTTTGGAGCACAGCACTCCGTGGCACTGAATCGTACGTTCTGGGGAACCGGAACAGAAGGGAATCTAGGCATTTGAAATGTGTTGCTGCAGAAGAAAGTTGAAAATCAGGTGGATTGATCAGGTAAGGGATGAGGAGGTTCTCCACAGATTCTGCGAAGAAACGAACGTAAGGAAAACACTGGCGGGATGAAAGGAAAGGATACATGGCATCTGTTAAGACATAAGGGAATACGTTCCAGAGTATTAGAGGGAACTGTAGAGGGTACAGACTTACAGGAAGATATATCCAGCAAATAATAGCGGACGAAGGTTGCAAATGCCGCTTTGAGATATGGAGGTTAGGACGTAGAGCAATTCTTGGCAAGCCGCATCAGACCATTCAGACTGATAACTCAGAAAAAATGTTTATAACATTGATATTTTGCTATGAAATGTGCAGTTAGCTATTATCGTCAGTATCATTTTTGTGCTCGAACACAGGCTCGCATATTCTGACATCAAATGACCAATTAGGATAAACAATGACTTAGAACGATATGGGAGGCAAATTTCGCCTCTCCGACGACCAATCAGCGCTTTGTACTCGCGAGCACAGGAATGGCATCGTTGAGAAGCACGGCGCGGGTCGGTTCCGTTCCGCGAGACAATGGCGCCCAGCCTGGCACGCGCTTTTGTGAGCCCGCGCCGCTAATTACGAGCAATTCATCGACCACCCCCTGGCGGTCTGCCCCTAGGCAAGGCTAATTCGCGTCCCACACTCTGGGTAGTATAACCTGCGGACCAGGGTGCTGCAGGCACACTCGCTCATGCATTCCACGACACCGGCGCGTGGAATACTGAATGCAAACAAAGTACAGGAATGATGGGTACAAATAATGCAACAGAGCAGTTGGCAGACGTATGCGAGTGCGTCTCCCAAATGTACCTTCATAACTATTCATTTTGCAGAGATAAACTTACGTAAGGGATTCAATAGATAATTCTACACTTTTTCTAAAAGCAGGTTCGAGTTATTCAAGATTACGCTGTACCATATTAGTCTCAACTCTTTTGGCCACAAAACCACATTTTTCAACATAATCGCCGTTCTATGATATGGCCTTGCGCCACCATACCGACAGGGCCCTTACGACCGCATGGCAGGACTCTACCGTCTTGCTGCATCCATAACCTCCCCATCATCCACTTACTGCTTCCCGCGGAGTGCATCACCCAATGGGCCAAACAGGTGGACGTCGGAAGGTGCGAGATCTGGGCTGCGCTTTGGACAAGGAAGAGCAATCCAGCGAGATTTTTTGACCTTCCCTCGGGTGCCATAACGTGTGTGAAGCCTTCCGTTGTTACGAAGAGGGGGAAGTTCGTTTGAACATTTGTAGCGACAAACACGCTGAAGTCGCTTATTCGGTTTCATGAGGGTCGCACAGTACACTTTAGAGCTGATTGTTGCACCATGAGGGTGGACAACAAGCTGAATAAATCTTCAGAGTCCCAAAATGCCATCATCATTACTTTTCCGGCTGCGGGTGTAACCTCCCTCCCCTTCACTATCCGCCTTCTCGATTGCGGTACAATTGCCCGTGATCGCGTCTGCCAAATGAAATTTTGCAGTGAGTAAGGCTTTCGTTACCAAAATAACATAATACTAGTTGGTAGGATGAAAGATTAAAACAGACCCTTCTGAAGGAACCTAAATACTGACAACAGTTTTGAAATGGGTGAAATGTAGTGCCATCGCTCACGAACCACAGAGGGAAATAAGGATACCACGCAATATTTTAACACAAAAAATACTGATTAGCAAAAAAAAAAAAAAAAAAACGGTCGCGAGCCCACTAAGGCAATGAATGTCCAGAATATTAAAAAACGTAATGGCAAAGAAAATTAAGCATATAATCACTGGGGTAATAACAATAGGTTGGCATGCTTTTCCACAACACGATATTTCACAAGAAAATAAATGAATTAGAGATCACTGAGTTGGGAGTTACTTCATCTGAAGTATTGTACTAAAAAAATGGTTCAAATGGCTCTAAGCACTATGGGACTTAACATCTGAGGTCATCAGTGCCCTTGACTTAGAGCTGCTTAAACCTAACTAACCTAAGGACATCACACACATCCATGCCCGAGGCAGGATTAGAACCTGCGACTGTAGCAGCTGCGTGGTTCCGAACTGAAGCGCCTAGAACCGCTTGGCCATAGCGGCCGGCGTAATAAATTTTGAAAGTAAAGTTAAATGGAGTTCCTGGTTGAGTAAATGACTGAATGTAACGGAAACTTTGTATCGTAAAAATTGACCTCAGGAGAATGTAATGCAAAATTGGAAAAAAACGCAAGAAATTTAGTTTTAATTATTGAAAGATTGAACTGAATTTACTGTAAGCAAATGAGCGACTGATTTACTTTTAACATAACAATAAGGTACGCACCAAGCCAACAGATGTCACTCGCTAAGCTAAAGACATATTAAATGAAATTGCACACTCTTAATTTGTGAAGTACCTTTAGTTATTAATTTTTCCAGTGAAATCTACGTTACTTTAAGTAAGTGAAGTTAATGCTCAAATCTGCAAATTAGTTAAGTCTTTCTTATACAATACTAGAATGAACAATTACTGAGGCAACAAAATTTGGACTGAAACTGGTCTTGAGCAAACAAACAAAACTGGCAAAGAATAGTTAATCAGTTTTCATATTTTTACGACACTCGATGATCGGAGGGAAAGAGGCGCTGCTTGATAAGAATAATGTCTCAGCACGATGACAACACACGTGCCTACAAGCTTTAACTATTACAGATCATTATTCAAGATGGTTAAACTTTATGAAAGAATTGCCACTGGATGATGAATCTACTATATTTTGTCACTTAAGAGTCTTACTATGTTGTAGCTGTGCGGATGGCGAGGAATGTAGCCAACGGTAATGCTGAGCTGCTACTGTTGCTGCTGTTGGTTGAGCACTACGAGTCATCTCTAGAGCCCCGGAAAATTATGGGACAGGCGATAGTCAGAATTTCAGCTTCCTCCGCCTGTTAACTCCAACCGTGCTCTCAAGACTCTCGCGTTATCGAAGTAGGTGCACCTACACTGGCACAATCATACCTGCACACCACGACTGCTGTACAGTAAACTAACTAAACTGAATACCACACAAAGTTAATAAAATTTCAAAATGTCTTACTGCCAAATATATCTGTTCAATAAGTAGAGGATCCTCGGAATCAATTCACTTGAAAAGAACCCTGTCTAGGACTATGACTGGTAATAATCATGGGTATGCACACAAGAGTTATTAGGTTCACAAAAAGTTATTATTCGACACATAATACCTGGTACATTGAGTGTACACATTTAGATAACGGTTCTGGAGAAGGTGGTAGCGCTTGTGGCAGATCACAGTGGCTATAAAATTGGCGGTAAAGCAACCATGGTTCTTGATGTTATCCACACCCTGATAAAACTATTCTTTTCGCCGTAAATTTAACCAAACAGAGCCCACAGTGGTATCATGGTCTATAGCCCACTTTACATTCCACCCGAAGCTAATTACATGCTCGCAAGCTCTTCTTGCCTCAATTTATACCCCGCTAGCTGACCAAGGCTGCTGTTACCCACTCAGTATCACGGTTAGAACTTGAATATGCCACTCCCCTCAAAGGATTCAAAGCCAAGTCCACCTTTTCCAGTCCAGCCAAAATACTTCCGTAGAGGCGGGGCTTTACTAGAGACTTTACATTTAGCACCCTTACTTATGGACCAGTAACATATCCAGAGTTTCTTTACAAGTTATTACATTCTCAAATATAAATCCGTAGGTACAGTTACAATATGATTTCATAAATAGCCATAATAATTAACATAATTATTACATATTTACACAGCCAAAGATCTTACCTATGCAGATACACCAGTGTACAATGTCAGCAGAAAACTGATACGAAATATACACAAATTTATCGATGATTGATGTAATAATAGGAATGGTGGTAGGGAGGGAAGGGGAGGTGGGATGAAAAGAAATGGTGATGGTGGAGGAGATAAGATGATAAAACGTGTTTAACTCTCAAATACAGTAATTTTGAAAAAAACGTGAACATCAAAAATCTAGAAATACGTACTGAAACGCGTACGTATTCAGTACCAGCGATGGCGAGGCATGACAGAATCTCTGACCAGAGAGTTGTTCATCGTTGCTAGTCTGCGCTTGACTGCGCGAGAGTTCAGTTCAGAGTTGGACGCTGTTGTGTGTTGGACTCAGTTGCGAGTCGGAGTTGTGTGTGTGGTGTCGGCGGGCGTAGACACGGGTCTCTGATCATGGTTCGGGACAAGGTATATTGTTAAATAAGGTAATGAAGCAGCGTTGCGCACATCTGATAATGTAATGTATGTCAATTGTAATTAATTTGTTCAAGATATGCCCCCAATAATAATTATGTTTTCAAAGCAATCGTTTTTAAGAAAAGAATCATTCCAATTGAAACAATATTTCCTATGCTTTTCATCCCAGAATCAATTTATACGATTAGTTACTGCACAGGGCCTAGGGTCAGCGATGCTGCCCTGTTATTGTGGGTTTAATGATTAATGTTCATTTCTCAATTTTTGTGTCTAGTTTACATTAGGTGATTATTTTTCAATATTTTTGTAGCGAAGTTAAAGTCACTATTATTTCAATTTAACGATATTTTGTGGAAGCTCAAAAGCATTTGCCTCTATTCCGATTAACATTCAAATATAGCCATTTAAATTATTTGCCAGGAAAATATTGTCATTTCAAATATTTGTGGGGAGGCTACACTTGGTTCTATTCAATTCTTTTCATTTTCATATTTTTACGGGGAGGTTACACTTAGCACGATGTCCAATTCACGTTTTAAATATTTTCATTCATGAATTTTTGTGGGGAGGTTACACTTGGCGACCCTGCTAGGATCGTATTTCTTTGAGAATCTTCTGAAAAGTAGTCAGATATCTGCTCTTATTAACTAAAATATAATTAGCATTTGGCACAATCCTTTTACTAATTTTATGACTTTCTTTCCACGGATCATCGGCAATTCGTTTCTCTCTTTGGTATTTGTGTTTGTTGCTTTTTGCATTGTGCTTATTTCTTTTGTGAATAATTGTGACTAGTGTAAAAATGCCGCGAAAGACTATTAATAGTGCATCGCGAGGTATAATGAGTGAAATAACTGAATTAAACAACTTCACCGATAGTACTTGTGACACGCAGTGTAATGATGACAATCCTGCGTTCACTGACAATCAGTGCGTTCCAACCACTAATGATGATTTTTGTCTTAATGATGATCAAACGTACTCGGTTATGTCCTCTGTTGATTTGACGACAATCGATGACGCGGGGCGTTCTGTTGTAATGAGCGCTACCCAGATTAACACACCCGGTTTGCAGGATTTACGTGACGAACAGATAAATTTTTCTAATGAAAGTGAACAGGATACTCAAAACACGACAGATCTATTTAATTCCAAGGTAGTCACGCACAGTGCACATCTGATAAGCAATCCTTTTTGTGAGTCACAGAATGACCAAATGGTCACACAAAATGTGACAATTGCAGGTACACCGCTAAACAGCACGGAGAATAGAAACGCTAATTCTGACTTGGAACAAATGATGGCCAGATTGCTACAACAACAATTTAGTGAAAATAACAAACAATTTAAAGAAAATTTCAAACAACGTAGTAAACAGGTCAGACAACAGAGTGAAGATAACAAACAATTTAAAGAAAATTTCAAACAACTTAGTGAACAGGTCAGACAACAGAGTGAACATAACAAACAAGATAACGAAAAACTCAAACAATACATTAATGAAAAATTAGACAACAATTCCAGACAGCTCAACGAAAAATTAGACAATAATTCCAGACAGCTTAGTGATCAGATTAGAGCGGTTGCCGCACAATGTCATGATACTAAGGAACAGTTACGAGAGGAAATTGAGGCTTGTGCTAGGAAAAGTAGCGAAGAAATTAGATCTGTTGCTCAAGAATTAAGGGATATGCAAACAGCTACAATAGAAACACTTAGAGAGGAAATTAGCGCAGTCGGTAAACGATGCTCTGAAAAAGCGACACAATTACGCGAGGAGTTTAAAGTAATTACAGCAGAACTTTCGCGCACAATGGATGCAAAGATTGACGCGAAATTCGACCAATAGAACACTCAGATTGACGAACGTTTTAATCACCACATACAAAACAGTGATACGCGTTTCCGCAAATTTATACAGGATCAAAATAAAGTAAAACGTCAAGTCATGGAAACAATTACTGCACAGAGACAGGAAGACAAACGTAAATTGTTCGCGAAAGCAAAAACAAATGTAGACAACAATATTGCTAAAGTGTCCGACGAAATTAATACCATCAAACAGTTGAACACAGAATTACGTGATGGAATTTCCGATCTTAAATCGAAAACAGACACACACACAGCAGACTTTCAGACTGTAACAGACAGACTCGAACAATTAGAACTAACACAGGGTTCTAATGACATCAAAGCTGACGTTAAAAAACTGAACAAAACCACACGTAAAATACAAAAACAGATTAATGCCTCTGACACTATAAACGATGATCAGGGAGAAATACTGACTGAAAAATATGATGAATTGGCCAGTCGTATTGACGTTATTGAAAATAATAATGACAGCAAATCAGACGATACTTCACCGGTTTCGTTTAACCAAACATCTGAATTCCAAAATTTACAGCAGACAATCAATGAGATCGATTCATCTAATAAAACATTACGTAGAAAGTTGTCAAGTTTACAGCAATAAGTAAGAGAGATGAAAAATATTTCAGTTAATAACACATCACAGCAGACGCCACTTTGCGAAGATTTGTCAGACTCACGCAGCGCGCATAATTTAGGTAATCTACAGAGAGTACGTGAGTTAGATTCCGAACAGTCACAGACAGATTCTCACATAAACCTGAACGTGTTCACAAATTCAGAGACGAGAACGTAGATTACGAGCAATTTTTATCCGTAAGAAAGTATAAGGTATTTGAAAATGACACAGCACAGGTACACGCTTTGAACTGGATACGTCGATTTATTTTTGTACTTTCACCAGCTTGGTCGGTAAAGCAGAAACTAGCTTTGAACTGGATACGACAATTTGCTCTTGAATTTTTACCAACATTTCGTGTAATGCAGAAACTACAATTAGCATGGATACAGCAATTTATTTTTGAATTTTCACCGGCATTGCCTGTAACGCAAAAGCTGAAATTTATTTGCAGCGCGTAATAGACCTCAGGGGATTCATTACGCTTTAATGAATATGTGCCGTAGCGTGCATAGGGCCCCGAGCTGTAGTAGTGCTGTTTCATCTTTAGTATTCTGCACTGCTGCCTTCTCTTCTACTATCCTTTATATCTATCAGAACAGCTCTTTAACTATTGCTCTATTTAGAATTAAGAAATGAGTAATGAAAACACGATAAGACAAATTTTTTACGGAAAGTGACAATTTTCATTAGGCACTCCAGAACCAGCGTAATTTTAATAACAGATAAAATCGTAATCATCAGTATGTGTAAAATTTTTAGCAACAGGAACCACATTTTAATAACAATAGACGTTTTTCACCACAACAGCATGAAAGTCAGCCGCTTAGCATACCTAACCAACAATGTAGTCTACAAGGTCAACCAAACTTTAATGTTTCGCCGCGTGCACGTATAGTCTCAGCTACAACAAATAGTAACGCACGGCAGCAAGGAAATAAATACGTGCAGAAAACACAGTACTTCAATTCCTATCGCAATGCACCGTATAGGAATGACTATCATGATAGACGTAAAAACAATGTGCATAATTTTCAGCGTACATCTAATAACAGTCGGTCTTACCAGCAGCAAAATTATCCGCAGGAACATATTCTCATGAATGAACCCGACAGTAGGTATCATCCAGAGCGTAATACGTCTGGAAGAAATAACAGAACAGTTCAAATAGTCGAAATGCCACAACATCCTCCAGAAAATAATAACACGTCAAATAGAATCTGACTAGATACTGTACAGGTCGCATCTTCCAGTAATGCAAGCAATAATTTTGACACGCAGAATCTTGTTCACGAGAACGTTATTTGAAACATGCTTTGTTGAATGCACCACTTTTATCGCACCCAGATCTTACCAGAAATTTTTCCATTGCCACCGACAGTTCCAACACTGCTTTAGGAGTACATATTTTCCAGGAAATTGAAGAAGATGGCTCTACAGTAATTAAAAGCATCGCATTTGCAAGTTGCATTCTGTCACCTGCTGAGCGAAATTATTCTGTTACAGAACTGGAAACGTTATGTGTTGTTTGGGCTTTTACGAGATTTAGGCATTTTCTTTATGGCAGACATACCACCGTTTACACAGATCACAGAGCTATACAATTTTTACTTTCAGCTAAATTTACACACGACAGGTTAAGCAGGTGGAAACTTTATTTACAGAAATTTAATTTCACAATTGTTCACATTCCCGGCACACAAAATATTGTAGCAGACGCACTATCTCGTTCTCTCAGCAACAATCAGCAAGACATCGCAACCAACTTCTGCAAAGCAAATTTAAGCGTTATGTACATTCAACAAGTTGCATTTGAAAATTTTATTTCGTCGTCATAACAGGACATAGCACAAGAGCAGAATAAAGACAACGTGTGGAAAGAAATTAAACACCTTTGGCAAGATAAGAATAATGTTACGATTAGAAACCATTACACTGTACGCAATAACATTCTGTTTCGCCGCTCTCATCCTGACAGCAACAATTGGTTATTATGCATTCCTGACGAACTGGTTAACAAATTAATATGGTATACTCATTTAAGTCATGCACATTACGGAGCCAGAAAATGTTTTCTTATACTGAGACAGAACTGTTATTTTACCAACATGGAAAAACGTATACGACGAGTTTTAGCGTCACGTAAAATTTGCCAGAAAGCTAAATCAGATACGACTTCACATATTCCTCCATTATATCCCATTGTACCTGTTAAATTGAGACATATGGCCGCTGTAGACATTTTTGGTCCAATTCCGAATACTAATAGAGGTTTTTGCTACATCTTTGTCGCTGTTGAACTCACTTCAAAATTTGTTACTTTCACTCCGTTACGCAAAGCTACTGCTAAAACCGTTTCGAAAGCATTTGTAAAGCATTTTCTATTTCATGTAGGGCATGTGTTGAAAGTAATTTCTGACAATGGATCACAATTTCATTCTGCTATATGGACACGTATGTTACGAACTAGAAACATTTCTCCGATCTATATATCCAGATACCATGCTTCTTCGAACCCTTGTGAACGATTAATGAAAGAAATTGGTAAACTGTGTAGAATATACTACCACAAAAGACATATTGATTGGGACACACACATATTCTCATTCCAAGATGTAATTAATTCCATACCAAATGAATCTACTATGCTATCTCTGTCTGTTATACTGAAAAATGTTAAACCACTTAACAAAATTACAGAATTAGTAAACTTTCCTACATCTCGTCGACTACGACACCATGAAATAATTAACAATGCGCTCAACAACATCAAACGTGCCGCAGAGCGCCGGAGAAGACAGCAAAAACAACTTTGTATACGCCGTGACTTTCACATTGGACAGAAGATATTAGTACGCACACACTATTTATCCAGCAGAATAAAAGGTAAGTGCGGTAAATTTGAACTTCTATACGCAGGTCCATATCGGATTCGCAGCATTCCTCACCCAAATGTTGTACACGTCGAAACTCTGAGAACCAGTAAAAGTAAAGGCAACCACCATGTCTCCAATATTAAACCCTTTATTGAATGAAGATACTTTATGATTTAACATACTATGATGCCATTTACTAATTTTTACGATCACTTATGCAATTATATTCACATGACCAATTATTTATGAATATCGTATTTTTTCTTGGCAAGTGCTCGGCAAGGTAAGGTTAGCAGGTCGCTCTTCTTGTCGTTACATATCAGACTGTGCACATTTTTTTCAGAGAAACTTACGTATCTTATGATTAATTATGCAATTTTATCTAGTGACATATTAATTTTATTAAATTCTCTCTCCATTAAAGTCTTTAATTCTCGCCTCTACTAACTACACAACATACAAGGTGAACTCAAAGAAGGTCACATGTCTTGTCATCATTTTTTTATGTGTGTACGATTGTTTTCATATTTTGTTTATATGCACTGTGAAATAATTAAGATATAACACACACCAGTTGACTTTGACATTTTTGCCCTATGATATCTCAACATCGTGACTGTTTTACATTTATTTGCTGCTGCATTGTGATATTCTGTGTACATTTGTACATTTGAACACTGTCTATTTTTTTTCCTATTACGTTTTCTGTCATGGTATGCTGTATGCTTAATTAAGTTATCATAAACCAGTCATTATTTAGTGAGTATATGATGTAAATGCAAGACATTAATCTTTGTTCATCAATTTCAGAAAGAAATGATGCGTAAAAGAAATAAATTAAACAGAAATGGGAATTTCACCTTCGGAATAAACGAAAGAAGATGCATACCTCGTGATGAATAGTAAATGGATCAGGATTAACAAGCATTAACAAGAATATACTATACACATCGTAGAATAGCAGTCTTAACTAATTTTTTCTTTCAGAATACAAGGCGATTGATGCAGGCTGTCAGACAGAACTACACATCTTAGTTTTAGTGATGGAATATGCTAGAGATAAGGAATAGTTATGTAATGAGTAATGAAATGATTTTTTTTTTGCAGATGATAATGAATGCTGATGAATAATGATGAAGAATATGCTACTATGGATAATGAAGTTTTTCTTTACAGGTGATGATAATAATGGAGTTATGATAATGAAATGATGGATTATGAAGTTTTTTCTTTACAGATGAGGATATTGTTGAAGTTATGTATTTACGTTATGTAGTTATTTAAGTATTTGTTGCAGTTTGCTTTGACAGCAGGTGTTATATTGCATAGTATAATGACGGAAGGTTTTGGAAAGGACAGCTATGGAACACATTTTTATACACATTTCACTACCTGTTAATTCGAAGTTCACTCCTTTCAGCATAAAATGACCAATGATTAACAATGCTTTGTAACTAGGAAATGAATGCTACTAATTATGCTTTCTAACAAGGAAATGAATGCTACTGATTATGCTTTGTAACTGGGAAATGAACGCTACTGATTACGGTTTTGAAATGACCAATGACAATGTTGTCAGTAAATCAATTAATGAACATTTTTCTGTAATACTACATACATGGTACAGAAATGTTCAATAACTAGGCTATGAATGCCGCAAACTACTAATGTAATTCCCAATGAAGACTAGTATGTGACTTAATGTCCTTCACTTTCTGACCTAACTACCCTGAATTACTGTAATATCCATTTGTCCTGTATATCCTCTTGATCATGGAGCACTATATTTGGTTTTTGCACTAATTCTACGTTGGTGTGCCTTGTAAGAGCGTGGTGTTGACACGACATGCTGTCCACCACCGTGAGCGATGGGGACGTTATTGTGGTCCCACTGTTTGGTGTACCTGATGTACTGCCAAAATGATAACATGGAATATTACTACGACATTTCAGTGTCTTGGGTACGCTGATAAATACTTCTGGGAAAAGAACTTCGGATTGTCTGACTTGGTGTTGTACTTCTGTGGGAAGATATGGACTTTCAGTGCAGCTGCGTGCAACCTAAAGTGCTACAACCATGATGCAATCCTTCCCTTTCCTATCCTAATTCTTGTAACATAGTGAAAATCATATTTTGCTAACATCATTTGTATTCATGGGCTATACTTTTATTTGTTTCGATCTACAGTGCGAGTGCACTTTTGTTATTTTCTAACATGATTACTGCTCATTGTATGTACATTTCGATTTGCTGATATATTCTGAACTACAGCGCATGTGCACTTTTGTCATTTTTCTAACATGATTTCTACTTATTGTATATAAATTTTGTAATTTGCTGATATATTCTGAATATCAGTGCGTGTGCACTTTTGTCATTTTATAACGTGATTACTACTCATTGTATGTACATTTTGATTTGCTGATATGTTCTGAACTGTACTGCATGTGCACTTATGTCACTTGTCAACATGATTTTTTGCCATTATGTTTATTTGTTGTGAAAATGCTAAAGAGTTTTTCAGTGTGTGTGCACTTATGTCATTTGTTAATATGTTTTGTACTCACATTTTGTCATTGCCTAATATGTTTTGTACTTGGTGCATGTGCACCATATTTAATTCATGCTCTATATCTGTATATATGCTGTAATTGTAAAGTTAATTAATTCTGAAAAAATTTGTTGCTCATGGCAAGTCCAAATGACTCACCATTGCCGCCAAATTTTTGCCCCCCCCAGTGGAGGGTTATGAAACCCGTACATATTCAGTACCAGCCATGGAGAGGCATGACAGAATCTCTGACCAGAGAGTTGTTTATCGCTGCTAGTCTGCGCTTGACTGCGCAAGAGTTCAGTTCAGAGTTGGGCGCTGTTGCGTGTTGGACTCAGTTGCGAGTCGGAGTTGTGTGTGTGGTGTCAGCGGGCGTCGACATGGGTCTCTGGTCACGGTTCGGGACAAGGTATATTGTTAAATAAGGTAATGAAGCAGCGTTGCGCACATCTGATAATGTAATGTATGTCAATTGTAATTAATTTGTTCAAGATATGCCCCCAATAATAATTATGTTTTCAAAGCAATCGTTTTTAAGAAAAGAATCATTCCAATTGAAACAATATTTCCTATGCTTTTCATCCCAGAATCAATTTATACGATTAGTTACTGCACAGGCCCTAGGGTCAGCGATGCTGCCCTGTTATTGTGGGTTTAATGATTAATGTTCATTTCTCAATTTTTGTGTCTAGTTTACATTAGGTGAATATTTTTCAATATTTTTGTAGCGAAGTTAAAGTCACTATTATTTCAATTTAACGATGTTTTGTGGAAGCTCAAAAGCATTTGCCTCTATTCCGATTAACATTCAAATATAGTCATTTAAATTATTTGCCAGGAAAATATTGTCATTTCAAATATTTGTGGTGAGGCTACACTTGGTTCTATTCAATTCTTTTCATTTTCTTATTTTTACAGGGAGGTTACACTAGCGTAACCTCCCCACAAACATTTTAAATGTCAATATTTTAAATGTGAATTGGACATCGTGCTAAGTGTAACCTCCCCGTAAAAATATGAAAATGAAAAGAATTGAATAGAACCAAGTGTAACCACCCAACAGAATTTTGTAATAACAATAATTAAATGTAAATGGGCATCGTGCTAAACATAACCTCCCAGCAGAAATAAAAGAAAAGTTTATGATAATGAAAACGTGCAAAAGGTTAGTTCAACACAAGATTACTGAATAATAATGACCCAATGTAAACTCAACACAAAAATTAAGAAATGAACATTAATCATTAAACCCACAATAATAGGGCAGCATCGCTGACCTTAGGCCCTGTGCAATAATTAATCTGATAAATTGAAGGGCAGCCTCGCTGACCTTAGGCCCTGTGCAATAATTAATCTTATAAATTGATTCTGGGAGGAAAAGCATAGGAAATATTGTTTCAATTAGAATGATTCTTTTCTTAAAAACGATTGCTTTGAAAACAAAATTATTATTGGGGCATTTCTTGAACAAATTAATTACAATTAACATACATTAAATTATCAGATGTGCGCAATGCTGCTTCATTACCTTATTTAACAATATACCTCGTCCCGAATCTTGACCAGAGACCCATGTCGACGCCCGCCGACTCCTCACATACAACTCCGACTCCCAACTGAGTCCAACACGCAACATCGTCCAACTCGGAACTGAACTACATGCTCTCGCAACTCGCTATGTACAACTGAACTCTCACGCGTTCAAGCGCAGACTAGCAACGATAAACAACTCTCTGGTCAGAGATTCTGTCATGTCTCGCCATCGCTGGTTGAAACGTACGCGTTTCATAATCCTCCACTGGGGGGGCAAAAATTTAGAAGCGATGGTGAGTCATTTGGACTTGCTATGAGGAACAATTTTTTTCAGAATTAATTAACTTTACAATTGAAGGGCTCGGAGAGATATATTCATAAGCCACAACTTTCACGAAATTGAGTTTTTCATGTTGCGGCATTCTTAACAATGTCTTCTTCACAATGTGTTGAAAAAGTTCCATGTTACTGCAACAGATGACAGGCTATGATGGAGTGCAGTTCTATGCTGTGCCATCTGGTGGTAGTTTCAGAAGATACATAGTCACAAGCCACGACAAAATGGCAGGTGGGTCAGGGACGTCTGAAGCGTCTTTGGGTCTTCAATGCTTATTTGACACAGACAGTAGTGGAAGTGAAGAGCTTGACCCTTTGGATCCTGACAGTGATGAATCTTGGCATCCATCGACCAGCAGTTCCAGCTCAGATGATGTTTCAGTAAGTATATAAAACGGTTTATTTCTGGTGATTAATTTCCTGTGGCTTGTGACTTTGTTTCTCTCAACATTGCCAACACATTTGACAGCCATCCTGTGTGTTAATGATGAAACTTTATGGGCACATTTATATTACTACTTAATGGTGCAATAATGTAGTTTCAAAGGTAAAAGACATGTAAAAAATATTTTCTCATTAATGTGGTTTTAGCGAAATTTTATGTTTTGTGTGGCTTATGACTATATCTCACGGAAATTCTTAGACTATTTTGCTCTTCATGTTATAGCTTGAAATAAGTAGAATAAATGAAGAATCACCCGAAAAACCAAAGCCTTCACGGAAAAG
Source organism: Schistocerca piceifrons (assembly GCF_021461385.2). Taxonomy (NCBI): domain Eukaryota; kingdom Metazoa; phylum Arthropoda; class Insecta; order Orthoptera; family Acrididae; genus Schistocerca; species Schistocerca piceifrons. The sequence goes on along the minus strand of NC_060144.1, from coordinate 295,718,340 downwards.
AAAGCGAAATATCGATCAGTGGAAGAAAAATAAAGCAAAATGTCGACGAAATGCTGGTCAGCAGTATAAGTCTTTAAAAACCCACAAGACTGTTCAGGCTGCTACTATAGGGAGTCCCTGTACTTGTTTAAATAAATGCTTCACAAAACTGCTTGGAGAGAAGAAAACATTTTTCATTCATTTTGGGACATAGGAAACTTTAATGCCCAGAATACTTACCTGATGAGCTGTGCGAAAATGGAACCAAAAAAGCGGAGGTTTGTTCACTATTTAAATAAAAAGGGTTTAATATTTTGTATATTTATTTCATTTTGTTACATTTGTCATAATTTCTTTCAAAGCTATCCAAAAAAGACTCCCAAGAAAATATCATCCAGGGATGTTACATTTTCTTATAATGTGAGGGTATGCGGAATACAAGTAATGATCTGCAAGGAAGCTTTCCTAAGGGTTCATGGCTTACAGATACATGCACAAAGAGTGAGGAATTTGCAACATCAAATGAAGCAGGGATTTGCAGTGCCAAAAGAAGATGGAAGAGGTTTGTATGTTACTCTGTGCTATAAGTTAGAGATGTACTCAAACTGAGTACTATACAAATATTTCTATTAATCAGAGGATATAAGCTCATCCTTTTTTTTTCTTTCAGGAAAACATGGAAACTACCCACATAAATTTCAAGACGAAGCTGTACAAAGTGTTAGAGAATTTCTCAACGCCATACCGAAATATAACAGTCATTACAGTAGGCAACAGAACCCCAATAGAGTGTATTTGGATTGTGATCTAACAACTGATTCCTTATTTCGAGATAAATACTCTGAATACTGCAAGGAAAAGCAGGTTCCTGCAGTATCTGAAAGCAAATTCAGAGAAATTTTCGTATCTGAATTTAACATAGGCTTCAAACTACCAAAAAGTGACACCTGTTCAAAATGTGATGGGTTTCTAATTGCAATAAATAACCCAGAATTATGTGTAGAAGAAGTCACACAAAAGAAACAACAATATGAACTGCATCTCAAAAAGGCTGACAGAGGACAAAATATGATTGCGTCTTTAACTGCTCTGGCCAAAGTAAATTCGAAAGAGCATCATGTGATAGCAATGGATATGCAGCAAACGTTCCCCACACCCAAACTAACAGTTGGTCCAGCATTTTACAAGAGGAAAATATGGACATACAACTATGGTATCCATGACTGTGGATCAAATAAGGGTTATATGTTTCTGTGGAGCGAGAAAGACGGAGGACGGGGTTCAGATGAGGTTGGGAGCTGTTTATTGAAGTACTTGGAGATAACAAATCCTCAGACAAAACAGCTCCACATAATCACAGACAACTGTAAGGGTCAGGCAAAGAACTGGACTATTATTGCTTTGGAAAGGTCCCTTGTTGCTACCAAAAGATTTGATTCTGTCCAGCATTACTTCCCTGTGGTAGGTCACACCATGCTACCTTGCGATCGTGATTTTGGTCGCATTGAACGGTATGCAAGAAACAGACGTCCAATAGTGTACACTCCAGATGAATGGGCAGAAGTAATAAAATCTGCGAGTCCAAAACATTTCATCGTAACTAAAATGGAAAGAGAAGACTTCAGAAGCTTTGAAAGTCTGAAGACATTGATCTCAAAACGTACAGAATCCACGTCTGGAGATCCCCTCCATTTCAGTGAAGCTACTCAATTTAAGTTTGAGTCTGAAGATCCCTTCAAGCTATGTGTAAAGCACTCTTATTCAGACATAGGAGCTTTCACGTCAGTGGATATTCGTGTCAAAAAGAAAGGAAGGCTAGTCGAACCAAATCCATATCAGCTGCGAATAAAGTACAGAAAGCCACTACCAATTAACCAGAAAAAAATTGATGATGTACTGTCTATTATGCCGTACATACCTGCAGCAAGTCAATATTTCTTTCGGTCATGTACTGGAAATAACGTGTACAATGATGAGGTAGAGGAACTTCTTTGATGTAACTGTAACAATGAAAAAGTAATTTATACGTCTCAGATACCTGATATGTATATATTAATGTGTAAAAATTATACATTCTGCTTGCTGTGTAAGTGTAGTTAAAATAAAGCCTTACAAATTCATACTTTATGTTTTAAACAATTTTTCGGGAGATATAGTCATAAGCCACCATTGACTACATCTTAATTAGAATCATTCTAAAATTAATATTTTATAGCATGCAGAGAGTTGACTATTTAACAACATGCTTTGCAAGTATTAAGCAACTGTTTGCAGTAGAAATAAAGTTTCTATTTTCTATTAAACATTTTCAGGCCTCTGTGGAACTTTAAACTCGCTGTATCTCAAAACTAGTTCGATGTGGCTTATGACTATATCTCTCCGATCCCTTCAATTACAGCATATATACAGAGATAGAACATGAAGTAAATATGGTGCACATGCACAGAGTGCAAAACATATTAGGCAATAACAAAATGTGAGTACAAAACATATTAGCAAATCAGAAAAATGTATTTACAAATCATATTGATAAATGACAAAAGTGCACACTTACTGACGTTCAGCACAAAACATATTAACAAATGACATAAGTGCACATGCACTGAAAAATTCTTCAAAGTCTTCACAACAAATAGACATAATGAGTACAAATCTCATTGACAAATGACATAAGTGCACATGTACTGTAGTTCAGAACATACCAGCAAATGAAATAAATGCACATACAATGAGTAGTAATCGTGTTATAAAATGACAAAAGTGCACACGCACTGAAATTCAGAATATATCAGCAAATCACAAAATGTATATACAATAAGTAGAAATCATGTTAGAAAAATGCCAAAATTGCACACGCACTGTAGTTCAGAATATATCAGCAAATCGAAATGTACATACAATGAGTAGTAATCATGTTAGAAAGTAACAAAAATGCACTCACACTGTAGTTCGAAAAAAAAATGTATAGGCCATGAATACAAGTGATGTTAGCAAAATATGATTTTCACTATGTTACAAGAATTAGGATAGGAAAGGGAAGGATTGCATCATGGTTGTAGCACTTTGGGTTGCACGCAGCTGCACTGAAAGTCCATATCTTTCCACAGAAGTATAACACCAAGTCAATCAATCTGAAGTTCTTTTCCCAGAAGTATTTATCAGCGTACCCAAGACACTGAAATTTCGTAGTAATATTCCATGTTATCATTTTGGCAGTACATCAGGTACACCAAACAGTGGGACCACAATAACGTCTCCATCGCTCACGGTGGTGGGCAGCATGTCGTGTCAGTACCACGCTCTTACAAGGCACACCAACGTAGAATTAGTGCAAAAACCAAATATAGTGCTCCATGATCAAGAGGATATACAGGACAAATGGATATTGCAGTAATTCAGGGTAGTTAGGTCAGAAAGTGAAGGACATTAAGTCACATCCCAGTCTCCATTGGGAATTGCATTAGTAGTTTGCGGCATTCATAGCCCAGTTATTGAACATTTCTGTACTATGTATGCAGTATTACAGAAAAATGTTCATTAATTGATTTACAGACAACATTGTCATTGGTCATTTCAATACCGTAATCAGTAGCGTCCATTTCCCAGTTACAAAGCATAGAAATACGTACAATTCGATCATAACGTACCTCTACCACAGCATGTAATGCAGTAGGACTGAATAGATTTGTATATGTATTCATAACGATATATATATTCACAATCAACTTGCTCGGGTTGTCAATATTTTCCTTCTACGCCTTCTTAAGATGACGTTTCCATAAACGTTGAAGCTGTGGTAAAGAGTATTAATAAACCTTCCCGTTTACATCAGATTGGCTGCTTACTACATCTACAAGAGGAATTTTAAAACATTGTGCATATCTGTACATGTTATTAAAGTTCCGCGAGCGCAGTTTTCTGTCTTCATGTTATGGTTAAAGTCAGGAACTACTACAGGGATTATGATACCGGTTTCTCTAAAGGACAAACAGCTTCACGAGTAAAGTGTGTATGTATACTGGTGTGTGAAACTTGTGAACGAAAGTAACTTTAGCATGATTATCACTGCCGGCCGCGATGGTCTAGCGGTTCTAGGCGCTCAGTCCGGAACCGCGCGACTGCTACGGTCGCAGGTTCGAATCCTGCCTCAGGCATGGAATGTGTGATGTCCTTAGGTTAGTAAGGTTTAAGTAGTTCTAAGTTCTAGGGGACTGATGACCACACATGTTAAGTCCCATAGTGCTCAGAGCAATTTGAACCATATGATTATCACTGCCACGTAACATACACTATGTGATGAAAATTATTCGGACGCCGCAAGAAACATACGTTTTTCATATTAGGTGCATTGTGCTGGCACCTACTACCAGGTACTCCATATCAGCGACCTCAGTAGTCATTAGACATTGTGAGAGAGCAGAATGGGGCGCTCCGTGGAACTCACGGACTTCGAACGTGGTCAGGTGATTGAGTGTCACATGTGTCATACGTATGCACGCGTGATTTTCACACTCCTAAACATCCCTAGGTCCACTGTTTCCAATGTGATAGTGAAATGGAAACGTGAAGGGACACGTACAGCACAAGAACGTACGGGCCGACCTCGTCTGTTGACTGAGAGAAAAAAAAAAATGTGTGAAATCTTAAGGGACTTAACTGCTAAGATCATCAATCCCTAAGATTGACACTACTTAACCTAAGTTATCCTAAGGACAACCACACACACCCATGCCCGAGGGAGGACTCGAACCTCCACCGGGACCAGCCGCACAGTCCGTGACAGCAGCACCTCAGACTGCTCGGCTAATCCTGCGCGGCGACTCAGAGAGACCGCCGACAGTTGAAGAGGGTCGTAATGTGTAATAGGCAGACATTTATTCAGATCATCACACAGGAATTCCAAAAGGCATCAGGATCCACTGCAAGTACTATGACAGTTAGGCGGGAGGTAAGAAAACTTGGATTTCATGGTGAAGCGGTTGCTCATAAGCCACTCATCACGCCGGTAAATGCCAAACGACGCCTCGCTTGGTCTGAGGAGGGTAAACATTATACAATTGAACAGTGGAAAAACGTACAGTACACAATGTGGCGATGAGATGAAAGGTTGTGGGTTATGGCGAATGCCCGGTGAACGTCATCTGCCAGCGTGTGTACTGACAATAGTAAAATTCGGAGGCGGTGGTTTTGGTGTGGTCGAGTTTTTCATGGAGGGGGCTTGCACCCCTTGTTGTTTTTCGTGGCACTATCACAGCACAGGCCTACACTGATGTATTAAGCACCTTCTTGCTTCCCACTGTTAAAGAGCAATTCGGGCATGGCGACTGCATCTTTCAACACGATAGAGCACTGTTCATAATGCACGGCCTGAGGCGGAGTGGTTACGCGACAGTAACTTGTATGTAATGGATCGGCCGGCACAGAGTCCTGACCAGAATCTTGTACAACACTTTGGAATGTTTTGGAACGCTGACTTCGTGCCAGGCCAAACCGCCGAACATCGATACCTCTCCTCACAGCAGCACTCCGTAAAGAATGGGCTGCCATTCCCAAGACGAAAAAAATATGCAATGAAATGAAAAGACACTTTTAGTCAAGGTTATTATTACTCTGAAGCCATCGCGATTTGTGATCGTAACCTCGACATACCAAAAGGCGGGACGTGGCTCTTGATAGGAATATATGCTCTGCAACCTGCTCCCATGCAGCCCGCAATTTCCATGAGACGTTCTTGTCGTAAGGCATTTCATTCTTCCACCAGCGCGGTTGACAGCTGCCGGACATCCTTTGATGCTTATGGATGTTCAACACGTCTCCCCAATGCATCCAATACGTGTTCTATGGGATTCCATTCGACGAATGTATTCTCGATCCAAGATTTTGGTTCTCGATGAATGAAGCCAGAACAACCTCGAAAAAACGCACGTTGGGAAGTAGTATTACTTCAAAATTTGGTCGACCAGTCAGTATAACTTTTTCAACGTTCTGGAGGTCAATACGCCCTTGAAACATTATGCCTCCTCTCACCATACCAATTGGTCCGCCCAGACGACCATGTTAGAAGATATTCTGGGTGTATTACATGTTTCAATCTCCCGCCATATGAAGGTACAGCCAGAATCACCAAATCCTCTATCAATCGAGAAAAGCACGTGAAAGCGAAAGCACTCCTCGTTGGTCCAGTCCCTATGCTCTTGGCATCGTCGCGAACGGTTCGGATGTCAGCGTAACACAAGGTACTGGTCATCGGACAAAGAGACAATGCCCATGCAGTCACCGTGTCACTGTGGAGCGTGAAATTGGGTATTTTACCGTCCTGTTAAACGGTGTTGCATTTGTACTCGTTATTTGACGAAGGTATCTTCTCGCTTGTTGAACGATGTAGCTTTCATCTGCTGCCGAGATGACCGTGATGGACCAGCTCATCTACCTCAGGCAGCAGTGCCTGCGTTGCAGAACGCCCCCCACGCATGTGACACTGCTGAACTCCAGTAGCCAGACTTCACCCTTCTTAAAGGTTCTCGGTGGTTCTTCCCCATTGATGTCATCGAAATATTGTTTCCGGACCAGTATTCATGAATTAATAATAAATGTATTGTTATCTGGTCCACACTTAATTGGCCTTTGGATCGACAGCTCGTGGCATTCATGGAAACTACGAGCTCGCCAGCTAGAGTAGGAGAAACAGTGAACAGCCGCCGAAACTCCAGAGAGCAGCGAAGCTTGACCGGGATCTACACACGTCAATCCATACATATCGTAAATTAAAACCTCCATCCACGTTTTTCTTTCCGTACGTGAAGGCTAATCGTACGAACTACTGTAGGAAAGGTCTTTTGCACATAGATTGACTGAGTATGAAGGATGGATGGAGGTTTTTGTATATCACTACATACTATAATAAAGGATTCTGGCGTTAGATACTTAGTACTTCCTATGGAAAGCTATGCCAGGCTAGTATTACATTGTAAAAGCAAGAACACACGTTTAAATCGATGGGTAATATGGCATTATGAAAACCATCCGAAGAGGCCTCAGAAGGCCCAGTGATACTCACACACCGCTATTTCATCCTCAGATGAAAGGCGTCACTCGATGCGAATATGGAGGGGCATGTAGTCAGCAGATTCCTCTCCTGGCCAACGTCATTCTCCGTAACTGGCGCCTCTGCTCCTCAGTAAAGTAGCTCCTCAGTTGGTCTCAGAAGGGCTGAGTCCACCCTACTTTCCAACTGGTCTTGGTAGATCATATAGTCTCCCGTCTAAGTGCTAGCGAAACCTGAAAGCGTTTAACTTTGTTGATTTCACTAGGACTGTTGTGGTAAGGCCACTGGTGAATTGATGATATACTGGGTGCTAAATTTAGTACACAGAGCTCCCACCCGTGACGGAAACAGTGTCTTTAAAACGGTTGGGTATCAAACTGGGCTGAGTTTTGATGACGGTTTAAGTTATTTGTTATGCTGCGTCAACTCGGTGCCATTTTTCATCAGTCGTAGTGAGCTTGTGAGTGATTGCATGCAAGTCTCTCGGGGACCCACCAGACTTTTCAGTAGGTTGCAAATAGCAACAAGATATTCTATGTTATCTTTTTGATAGGTAGCATCGCAGAGACCTTGGCGAAATATCTTATCCATCGGTGTGAAATAATACCGCTGCTCTCCAAATTTCCAGCTATCGCCAGAGATGAAACTGTTGTGTTTTCAGTGGCCCCTAACGGCAGGTTCTCGGATAATATTACAATGACTGATACAGTTTGACGAAGATTGGTCTCTGCAGAGCCTCCACACACATGAATATCCATCTTGAAGCTGACGAAATAACCAGTATTCTTCTGAAATGATGCCATCGTGCTATCCCTGTGACCAGTGCTACCGTTGGGGAGGACTACCGTGCATTCGCCGCTTGCGATTTACGGGAAGGTGCAGGATTCGTCACCTTGCTGGCAGTCGAAAGTATTCCTGATCACAGGTTCATGTCTAGGTATGTGATGTGACTGTAAAATCATGTGCGAACAATGTAACAGTATACCTACCCTCTCAGGCGCTAGTCATGTAGAGGCCTTTGAGGTCTTCCATGGCTTCGAGTATAGCCCCCCATAATCCATTGTCCAAATATTGCAATTCAACGCGAGCAGTAGTATCGCGGAATGCTAAACCACAGCCGGTGAACACGAGCACATGTTAGTAGGCGTCCCTTTTTATGTACGGGATAACACTTTATTGTCACAAACAACCAACATTGAAATTCCATCTCTGAACGAAAAGCGCTCTGTACAAAAATTGGATATCAAGTAATGGCTTCGTTGGTCGGGAGGCCCCATCTGTGGAAGTTTGGCCGCTAAGCGCAAGCCTTATTGCAGTCCACGCCACATTCGGCGACTTGCGGGCCAGTGATGAGGATGAAATGATGAAGAGGACAACACTCAGTACGCGAGTAGGGAAAAATCTTCAACCTAATCGGGAATCGAACCAGGGCCCGCTTGCATGGGAGGGGAGCACGATACCACGCAGCTAAGCAGGCGGACGCGAGCGGTGTAATGATCCACATATTCGAGCAAATGATCTTATACATTCCGTCTTCATATGATAGGTGTCTGCTGACAGCCATTCCTCGTTTCGACTACATGTTTTTGCAAAACGATGACAGAAGACTTCTTTGGCATATTTTTCGACCGTTTGCTGATAGATTTCGATATCCCTCTGCTACATGTGAAGTACTGAGTTTTCTATAGACGTCTTTTGAACGACTAATAAGAAACTATGTAGACCACTTTTGATCACATAAAATCATTTTTAATTATAAGTATTAATTGGTATCGACAAGATATTTATCATCTTCGGACCAAACTACAGTTATGATGTGTGCAGACTACGGCACGCAACAGGAACCGTGGAAAACATCCAGTGGTGTCGACTTCAGTGTGTGGGATTTATGCGATGAAGAAAGTTCTCTGTAACAGCTTATTGCAAGTTGCCTGCGATCGTTGCTGTATAGAGTGAGTATTTCAGCCAGTGAACGCCTAGAGCGTGGTGCTGCCACTTGAGTACCTTGTATTTGAAGGAAAGAAAAAGAGGCATTTGTAATTTGGCAGTTGTTAAGTCAGTTATATGGAAGTAGTTGTACTGAGGCAGTCTGCTTGTTGCTATCAGCTGTGAGCGGTCTTAGGCGGGCTTGCCGTACAGTGCTGTGCATATTGTTAAGAGTTTGTGCAGCAGTTTTGTGCCTGAATTGCGTTTTATTGTGAGTTGGTGCGAGCAGGAAGTGCGCAGCCGGGAGGGCCAGTAGAAAGTTGTTTCTATAGGAAAATCTATTATTTGATAACTGTTGCCACGCAGTTGAAGAGATAGGGTGCATGATATTGGTAGTGGTAATGAGTGTTTCTGCAATATTGGTTTTGAGAGAGAAAGACATATTTTTGAACTGATTTTGAGAAGCAGCTATTGCTCTTCAATGTACATTCCGAGGTAAGGTATTATTGCTTTCCTTTACTAACGGCTTGGCGAGTATCTAGCGACAATAAGACTGATTAGGTTTCGTGACGAACCCCGTAGCAGAGTGACGATTAGGCTGAGCTCAATATGCATAAATGATAAAACTCGCGTTCAGTATGTAAACTGAGATCTGGAGTTAGTAAATCATCGTTTTCATACACCAACCACACGTCAAAAATTTCTTTTTTCTCTTAATAGTGCTGATTCCTGAATAGAGCAAATGTAACGATATGAGATGCAGCCGAGGCTACGTTTAGTATTAATTTATACGAGAGTATGTTGCATTAATAATTTTAATAAACAAGAAGTTCATTGAATTTTTCTGTTTCTGTACCTTGGTCAAACTTGCTTTTCCTAAGGTAATAATCAATAATGATTTTGTGATTAATGTTACAGTGGGTTATTAACCAATACTTCCTCAGTAAGGTGTCTATGAAGAGTCACAGCTTTACTTTAGGGTCAGTTTTATGAAAGTAAGTCAAGCTTGCGAACGACGAAGCTACGCCTTTCGAGTGTTCATCTTACACTTCTCAGGTGGCGTGGCGTTGTCAGCCCATGTATGAGTAATTATATCTGCCTTCTGCCTTTTTTTTATTTTCATCTCTAAGGATAGCAACTACCAATTAGCAGCATTCAGAGGTTGTTTATTAATCCAGCCACACCACACCATCTCTAAAATTCGGACAGACCGTCCCCTTGCGCAGTATGGGTATTGGTGTCTGTCAAACCGTGCTTGGATTTAGTCAGATGCCCAGCATCGATACCGATATCTCCCTTTATCAGCGGCCATACACATGTTGTTGTACTTTTTGTGTCCAACAGAGCACAACTGTTATCAGTCACATTTCCACACACGCTGCTCAGTGGGCGTGCAGTTAGTAATTTTCCTGCCGTCCTCCATCCCGCGTGTTTCGGAGAAAGAGCACTGGGGAACGGCGAGCCCTCGGGGCAATAACACGGCGCGTCGTCTCGTCTCGTTTGCTCGCTGTGTGGATGGCTGGCCCGAGCGGCGGCCGCCATCTCCCAGGAGGAGGACAGGCCGTCCCACGGCGCGAGGTGGCGCCACTGCCTCATTTCTGTCCCTGTCACAGCGGACAGCCGGCACATCTTGCTGGCGACAGGGAACCGGTTTCTCTTGTGTGAAGGCCGACACGGCTCGACCTTAACTGCTGTATCCTCAGCACCGCTGGCATTACTACTTGCAACGTCAACGTGGAATTCACGCTGGTATCTATCATTAAGGCAACAAACATCTATTTCCGCTTCTTGTGTCCAATTCATGGAATAATCATACAAAATATCAACGGATATCCATACATTCGTGTTCTGCACGGAAGATGGCATTCCGCTTAACGGACAACCACGTCAACGACAACATCAAGGCAACTATCAAACGGGGTAGTGTTTGCATGGTAGTCCCACAGACACAACCGCTGTGTATACAGACGGTGCTGTATGGCACAAAGAAGACGCCTACAAAATTCTCTGAGATGGAAGGCCATAAGAAGAATGGAAGTAGGACAGTCGCAAACTCATGTGGCCCGAAGGCTTATTTGGAATCGCTCTGATACTTCTCGAATGTGGCGACATTTTATAGAGACCGAAACAGTATCCCGAAGACCAGGGCAAGGCCGACCACGTGTGATATCAAAAAGAAAGGACCGTATTTAACAGTATGGGCTCGGCGCAGCAACTGGCATCTGACCCATCATCCACTGGATGTGTTGTATCAAGACAAACGGTGTGCAGAAGGCTTCAGCAGAGTAACTGCCATCTGCGTCACGTCTGCTGTGCAGCGAGCTACGTTAATTTAAGTATTAACTGAATTTTTCTTACTTGTCACTTCTTCTTCCGTGTGTTTTTGCTTTTAGGAAGCTTTAATTGTCGAGTACTAGTAATAGTGTTCCACAGATTTCGTGTTTGTTTTGAATACAGTCAGAGAGATCCCTTTAGTCAGCCATAGTGCCAGTGGTGCTTGTGTTTGTTTTCAATACAGTCCAGAGACAGGTAGTGCTATTTTCATTGTTTTCTACAAGAAGTGCCTAGTAACCACAGTTTAGTCAACTATCAGCTGCCTTTAGTGAATTAGCAGTCTAGTTAAAAGTTGATTAACTCTCTACAGTAATTGATTTCTTAGGATGGATAGGATGTGTGACTGCTGTGTACGGACGCAGAAGGAGCTGGCCACTGTTCGCGAACAGCTGATCGTGTTGATGGCCGCGGTCAGCCGTGATCAGGCTGCTGCCTCGGAGTGTAGCGGCAGTGGGGAGTCCGGTTTGTCGCATGGTACACCCCAGGTGTTACATGCTTCACCCACTGTCCCTGGTGTCGAGACATCTTCGCGCGTAACGGGCGCGGTAGGGCCACCCTCTCCCTAAGGGGAGTGGCGGGTTCAGTGCCGTTCGCGGCGCACGAGGCGGAGGGTCAATGTAGAAGCTGGCCGTGTGGCATCGCCCGCTCTGCCTGTGAGTGGACATGTGGCCGCTCCTTCAGCAAGGTCCTGGCAGGCACACGGGGGGGGGGGGGGGGAGAGGTTTATTAGTGGTGTGGAGCTCCAACGTTAGGAGGGCGATGGAGCCCATTAGGGAAACAGCGGAAAGGTCGGGGAAGAAGGCCAGTGTTCACTCTGTCTGCTTGCCGGGGGGGGGGGGGGGGGGGTCCCATCCGAGATGTGGAGGAGGCCCTTCCGGCGGGGATAGAGAGCATTGGGTGCACCCCACTGCAAATTGTTGCTCATGTCGGCACCAATGACTCCTGCCGTCTGGGTTCAGAGGTCATCCTCAGTTCGTACAGACGGTTGGCGGAGTTGGTGATGGTGGAAAGTCTCTCTCGCGGGGTGGAATCTGAGCTAACTATTTGTAGTATCGTTCCCAGAACCGACCGCGGTCCTCTGGTTTGGAGCCGAGTAGAAGGCTTAAACCAGAGGCTCAGACGATTCTGCGGAGATCTGGGGTGCAAATTTCTCGGGTGGAGAAATGTAGGGTCCCCCTGAATGAGTCAGGCGTGCACTACACGCAGGAAGCGGCTACAAGGGTAGCGGAGTACGGGTGGAGTGCACATGTGGGTTTTTTAGGTTATAGAATTCCCTCCCTAGGCCCGAAAAGACGCCTCCTGAGACGCGGCAAGGTAGGAGTAGGCAAAATGCAACAGGGAATAACAATATCAATGTGCTAATAGTAAACTGCAGGAGCGTCTATAGAAGGGTCCCAGAACTGCTCTCATTAATAAACGGTCAAAATGCCCACATAGTACTAGGGACAGAAAGTTGGCTGAAACCAGACGTGAACAGCAATGGAATTCTAAACTCAGATTGGAATGTATACCGCAGAGACAGGCTGGACAGTGAAGGGGGAGGCGTGTTTATAGCGATAAGAAGTGCAATAGTATCGAAGGAAATTGACGGAGATCCGAAATGTGAAATAATTTGGATGAAGATCACGGTTAAAGCAGGCTGAGACATGCCAATTGGATGTCTCTATAGGCCCTCGTGCTCAGCAGCTGTTGTGGCTGAGCACCTGAAGGATAATTTGGAAAATATCTCGAGTAGATTTCCCCACCATGTTATACTTCTGGGTGGAAATTTTAATTTGTCGGAAATAGACTGGGAGACTCGAACGTTCATAACGGGTGGCAGTGACAAAGAATCCAGTGAAATTTTTTTAAGTGCTTTATCTGAAAACTACCTTGAGCAGTTAAACAGAGAACCGACTCGTGGCGATTACATATTAGACCTTCTGGTGACAAACAGACCCGAACTATTTTAAACCGTTAACGCAAACAGGGAATCAGCGATCATAAAGCGGTTACTGCATCGATGATTTCAGCCGTAAATAGTAATATTAAAAAAAAGGTAGGAAGATTTTTCTGTTGAACAAAAGTGACAAAAAGCAGATTTCAGAGTACCTGACGGCTCAATTCAAAAGTTTTGTTTTAAGTACAGATAGTGTTGAGGATCAGTGGACAAAGCTCAAAACCATCGTACAACATACGTTACATAAGTATGTGCCAAGCAAGATCGTGAGAGATGGAAAAGAGCCACCGTGATACAACAACCGAGTTAGGATACTGCTGCGGAAGCAAACGGAAGTTCACAGCAAACATCAACATAGCCAACGCCTTGCAGACAAACCAAAATTACGCGAAGCGAAATGTAATGTGTGGAGGGCCATGCGAGAGGCGTTCAATGAATTCGAAAGTAAAGTTCTATGTACTGACTTGGCAGAAAATCCTAAGAAATTTTGGTCTTATGTCAAAGTGGTAGGTGTATCAAAACAAAATCTCTAGACACTCTGTGACGAAAATGGTACTGAAACAGAGGATGACAGACTATAGGCCGAAATACTAAATGTCTTTTTCCAAAGCTGTTTCACAGAGGAAGACTGCACTGTAGTTCCAGAGAAACAATTAATATCCCTCAAAAGAGGAAAGGCCGCTGGACCTGATGGAATACCAGTTCGATTTTACACAGAGTACGCGAAGTAACTTGCCCCCCTTCTTGCAGCGGTGTACCGTAGGTCTCTTGAAGAGCGTAGCGTTCCAAAGGATTGGAAAAGGGCACAGGTCATCCCAATTTTCAAGAAGAGACGTCGAACAGATGTGCAGAACTATAGACCTATATCTCTAACGTCGATCAGTTGTAGAATTTTGGAACACGTCTTATGTTCGAGTATAATGACTTTTCTGGAAACTAGAAATCTACTCTGTAGGAATCAGCATGAGTTTCGAAAAAGACGATCGTGTGAAACCCAGCTCGCGCTATTCATCCACGAGACTCAGAGGCCTAAGACACGGGTTCCCAGATTGATGCCGTGTTTCTTGACTTCCGCAAGGCGTTCGATACAGTTCCCCACAGTCGTTCAATGAACAAAGTAAGAGCACATAGACTATGAGACCAATTGTGTGATTGGATTGAAGAGTTCCTAGATAACAGAACGCAGCATGTCATTCTCAATGGAGAGACGTCTTCCGAAGTAAGAGTGATTTCAGGTGTGCCGCAGGGCAGTGTCGTAGGACCGTTGCTATTCACAATATACATAAATGACTTTGTGGATGACATTGGAAGTTCACTGAGGCTTTTTGCGGATGATGCTGTGGCATATCGAGAGGTTGTAACAATGGAAAGTTGTACTGAAATGCAGGAGGATCTACAGCGAATTGACGCATGGTGCAGGGAAGGCAATTGAATCTCAATGTAGACAAGTGTAATGTGCTGCAAATACATAGAAAGAAAGATCCCATATCATTTAGCTACAATATAGGAGGTCAGCTACTGGAAGCAGTTAATTCCATAAATTATCTGGGAGTACGCATTAGGAGTGATTTAAAATGTAATGATCATATAAAGTTGATCGTCGGTAAAGCAGATGCCAGACTGAGATTCATTGGAAGAATCCTAAGGAAATGCAATCCGAAAACAAAGGAAGTAGGTTACAGTACGTTTGTTCGCCCACTGCTTGAAAACTGCTCAGCAGTGTGGGGACCGTACCATATAGGGTTGATAGAAGAGATAGAGAAGATCCAACGGAGAGCAGCGCGCTTCCTTACAGGATCATTTAATAATCGCGAAAGCGTTACGGAGATGATAGAAAAACTCCAGTGGAAGACTCTGCAGGAGAGACGCTCAGTAGCTGGGTACGGGCTTTTGTTGAAGTTTCGAGAACAAACCTTCACCGAGGAGTCAAGCAGTATATTGCTCCCTCCTACGTATATCTCGCGAAGGGACCATGAGGATAAAATCAGAGAGATTAGAGCCCACACAGAGGCATACAGACAATCCTTCTTTCCACGAACAATACGAGACTGGAATAGAAGGGAGAACCGATAGAGGTACTCAAGGTAACCTCCGCCACACACCGTCAGCTGGCTTGCGGAGTATGGACTTAGATGTGGATGTACATGTAGCCTTTACTGTCGGAGGACTTCTGTATGTGTACTTCCGGCATGTCTTCACAGAAGGGAACGTCTTCAAAATTCCCCCTGTACAGTCGATAAGTAGGCCAATGTTCTTTTAGATATGAGTCTCGATCTGGTCTAGTGAGTAATTCTCGACGGATTCGCATCTGGAGGAAACGAGAAACACGATTTCGGAATCCGAACATTGTGGAAAGAGGCCGATATCGAGAAGGATCCTTATTGTTGTGGGCAGAGATAATGTTGACCATCCTAGCACCTCATGATGAAATTTTACGGGTGAATCGGCAATGTTCAACTGCTGTCAGGTATCGCGACGAGATCGTGGGACCTCATGTGCGTTTTTTGTGAGGTGGTGCGGGCCCAGACTTCGTACCGATGGACCTCATGGAACATGTATAGTTGATGCCTTCTTGGAAATTGAAAGATACTACATGCATGCCGTGGCCTGCTCGCTCTCCCGGTTTAATCCCATAGTACACGTCTGGAATGGACTAGGGAGACAGTTTTCATAGCGTCAGCATCCACAAATCGCTCTCCAAGACTCGCGACCAGCTCTCGAGGGAGAACGAGCGTTATTGCCTCAACATGAGACTAGCGGCGTGACTCGTAGCATGTCTGTATTGTTGCAAGAGGTGATCCTAAGCCATGATGAGCACGATAATCAGTTGCCGGAATGTGTGTGCAATTCCGTTGGAAAAAGCGAAGAACATTTTTGTGTACTGTTGTGCAAGATGCAGATGTTTACATTCTGTGTTCTTTACATTGTTTCTACTTTACTATTCCCTGTTTACATTTTTCTGTGGCTAAATAAACACAAACTGGCAAAATTTCAGCGCCTTGCTGTAATGTTGGACGCCAGTGCTACTTATAAATTAAGCGATTGTTTTTGTTCATTGCTCTAGAGTGCTAAACTGTGAGGTTGCCTGCGTATTGCATAAAGGGACGAAGTTGGTTAAATTAAATTTAGAAATTTTTGTGATCAAACTATTAAAAATTTGTGTAACCGAACTGTACCAAATAATCTGAGGCAATAAACAATAATCTGAAATACACTATTGACATTGTCAATGTAATAGAAGACCATGAAATCCAGATAAGAACCCAGCTCAGCAACTTCCGACAGAATCTATTATGAAAGATTAGGATTGATGCATTTGAAGAGTGCCAGATTACTGTGGTTGGCTTCCTACTTAATTTCTTACCTAACTCGTCTCATCGTCAGGGCACACATCTGCACTCAGGTCATCAAATAAAACGTATTCATGACGATTAAAATTTTTCTTGGTGCTGCACCGCGTCATTGTATGAAACACGGGGGACTTGCTTTACTCCGGCGTTATAACTTACCCGCCTTGTATAGAGGGTGAGCCGTGTAATGACAGTCTATACATGGAAAGTTAGGCAGAACACAAAATGCATTACTATACAGATTGTATTATATTGTAGTTAAATTTAAAATACATTAGAAGTAAAACATTTCAGAAACTTATCATATAGGGTACACTGACCGCACAAATTTCGCTAAAACGTCAGCAAACGAGCTTCAATACGGCACGTAAAGCACATTATCGAGTACAGTAATATAATTTGCATTACTGCCTGCGAGCTACAGTACGCCATTAATGTACAACTTTAAAGTAGTGAGTTAGATTCTTTGCCGGATCATTCCATGCGGTTTCCTGAGAGTGTGTTGTTTTAATCTCATCATGTGCGACAACTCACTTGGATGTGGTTCACTTGGTCGCTCCACCCGCGTAATGATTTCATTCATATTATCCAATATTTCACGTGTCCTGGGACCGTCATCTATACTTTCTTCTTCAGTTTCATCGTTCTTATTCAGTTTCATCGTTCTCATCCTCGACTGCTTAACCAATCTCATTTCTAACAGCATCAATAATATACATGTCATCAATGATCTCCGAAACCGGTTCTTTGTTTTTCGAATTTACTACTCAAGTGAGCAGTTCACTGTGACACTGAGCGTTAAATGCTCGTATGATGTCCTGATACATCGGCTATATTAATGTTGACTCGTTTCTTGGCTAAAATGATTTTTTACACTGATAAGTCAAAATATTATGACTACTGCCCACCGCGTCGTTGGATGCCGTCTGGTGCCGTTACTGTCACGTCAGCGGTAGCAAAAGTTTGTAAGTGGGACAGACACGTGCGGGAGATCACACTAGCAAAGATATGGGCTGAAAATATAGAAATCCATTGAGATAAGTGACTTTGGCAAAGAATAAATTATTACTGGGCAGAGCCTGTGAATGAGTATCTCGAAAGCAGCGAAAAGAGGTAGGACAGTGAAACTACCACTGAGCGCTAAATGGTTCAACATCCACGACTCTTCACTGTACGTGGGTTTCGGATGCTTGTGTGATCTGTAAAGTAGGATAGATGGTGATTTGTGTCATCTCTGCTGAAAGAGCACTTAACATCTGAGGTCATCAGTCCACTAGAACTTACAACTACTTAAACCTAACTAACCTAAGGGCAACACACACATCCATGCCCGAGGCAGGATTCGAACCTGCGACCGTAGCAGTCGCGCGGTTCCAGACTGAAGCGCCTAGAACCGCTCAGCCACACCGGCCGGCGATGCGACCGTCTGTCAATGGAAACGTCGGTTCTTAGGGTAAATCACACTTTTGCTCAACTAGGTCGCTGGTCGTCTCCACCAAAGCCGTCATCGAGTTGAACGGCGGCTCTAAACGTGCAGCGCGCCAAGGGCACAGACTGGTGGGAGCAGTGCTGTGCTGTGGGAGACATTCTCCAGCGCTTACACGGGACCTGTGGTAGTAATCGAAGGCACGGTGAGAGCTGCTAACCACCTACATCTCTCCATGCTCGATGTCTTCTCCGGCGGCGGTGTCATCTTTCCGTGTTTCGGAGCCTGAACAAGCTACTGGATTTTGAGGAGGATTACAGCGAACTCACATTGATTTCTCGACCACCAGTTTCCCCGACGTAAGTCATAGGAACCCGTTTTGGTCGCTATCTGGTGCCATCACTGCGTAAGTAAACCAACGGCCCGTTATTCACGGGAATTACGTGGCCTGTGCGTAGGTATTCTAATTTCACGTACCTCCACAAGCCTACAAACCAACTGTTGGGTCCCTGGTACGCAGATTCAGTGATATATTTCGTTCCATAGACGGACAAACAAGCTATTAAGCGAATGTTTTGGCTCAGCAGTGAATTTTTCCACCTTGTGATTGCAACACATCAGCAGGTGTATGAGATGGTTCAAATGGCTCTGAGCACTATGCGACTTAACTTCAGAGGTCATCAGTCTCCTAGAACTTAAAACTAATTAAACCAAACTACACTAAGGACATCACACACATCCATGCCAGAGGCAGGATTCGAACCTGCAGCCGGAGCGGTCGCTCGGCTCCAGACTGTAGCGCCTAGAACCGCACGGCCACTCCGGCTGGCTGTATGAGATGAACAGTGATGAATGTTTAGGAGGCTTCTCTCTCAGCTTACGTGACCGTAAGTGTTTTCTGACTGGCAAACCAAACTCCTCTTGAAACCAATTGGTGAAACTGTCATATATCCAAGAATTCTTAGAATGACTGCAAGTGAATTGCAGTGGTGATACGCTTACGTACTTGAAACATTTTGGGTTATTTCTTTTTGCTATACGAAGAGCTTTCAACGTACTGCCCGATTCGTTTGTGACAAAGAGGAGGGCTATTCTCTCCGCATTCATTTTCAGACCGTTCTTATTTCCCGATTTTTACGTGGAAGTAGTCATTACTATTACACACTCGATCATTTAACTATTTGTGTGTTTACTTTGAGTACAATTTCAGGATAATGTGAAGCAGATTCACTGTCGCAAGTCCTCCCGTCAGAGGTTCGAGTCCTCCCTCGGGCTGGATGTGTGTGTTGTTCTTAGCATAAGTTAGTTTAAGTTAAAGTACTGTGTAAGTCTAGGGACCGATGATCTCAGCAGTTTGGTCCTTTAGGAATTCACACACATTTGAACTGTTGCAATATCTTGCTTCTCCTTCGATGGTTGTTTGGTGAGTTCCACGTAGCATGTCCATCTTCAAAACCAGCCAACGGAAATAAATCAAAGTGAAATTTTTCGTCTTGGGCTCAAAATCCGACTACCTGTATAGACACATTCGTCAAGTTCACTCTTTCTGTACTTCCCACACAACATTCAACTGTGTTCACAAAGCTTCTAGATTTATTCTTTTCTTTCGCCCATCCTCTGATTGCTACTTCAGGTACACGACACTCGCGTGATAAATTTGCTTTAGTGTCATCATTTTCTCACGATCAATTATTTTCAGTTTATCACTCAGCCTCCTTTTCTGTTAGGTACACGATACTCGCGTGATAAATTTTGTTCGGTTTCATCATTTTTCGCACGATTAGTTACTTTTAGTTTATCACTCACTTTTCATTTCCGAGGCATGGTAACAAGCACACAGAAATGTAGATAAAGAATGAATAATCTACAATCCACGTGCTGGTTATGCTCATTTAGATTCTTATCAAGCACTGTTGCGCAATCAATTCGTTGGCTGCGTCATTGAGAGATATATTCAGAGCTACTGTCCAGTAATAATCCTCATATGTTGATAAGGCACAACTAAGGTTCAGTTTAATTACGTCCATCTGTCTTGGTTGTTGTGCAGAGAGCTTGAAGGCTGAAGCAGTAATACTGCAGAAAGGCTACATGCAGTCTGTAATGAGAACATTTTCAAGTTTGTAAAATACACTGAGAGGGCAAAAATCATTCATAAATTATATTTGATTTCGGGAGACATACTTTACACCGCGCTTCATCCGAATTAACGGTGTATTGAGCACGGTATATCGGGTTTACATTGCAATTTAATTATAAACTGTAAAACAAACGTTTCGACCGTATTACAACGGCCTTCCTCAAGAAAAGCTCTATTTGGTACAGACGATTGGCGTCAGTATGTCATTATTGGTCCTAGAATATAATACGCTGGTTATGACGAAAGCGAGAAGGTGGGGATGAAGCTATTCGTGGACTAGCCGGCTTGTCAGTGGTTGCTGACAGTCTGCAAATCAGCACTTGGATTCTGGTTGACATTTTTCTTCCTAGTGCGAACGGAACAATCAGTTAAAATATCCGGTATCAACACCCGCATCTTTGACACAGTCGCGCGTCCTCCTGCCGTAAGAGGGAGCAACAACGTGTCAAGGGAAAATGTCCAAATAATAGCTTTGTAAGGGATACATCTACAGTTCACCGTCGTCAGAAACGGATAAGCGACGGTCGCAGTGTAGGTTTCACTGATTGCGGCTTATTGTTCCTCGTTACCAGACACTGAGCCTCACGAAATTCCACAGCCTTTGGGTTGCATAAGAGGTGACTGAACAACGAGGAGGACGTTGAAGGAGGCAAGCCTCCGTGGCAGACGCATTAGCAAATTCATGTCCCTGAAACCCCGCTTTTGCAAGAGGAGGAGACCGTCTTGGTTGTCTTGTTATCACTCTATCCGTTGGTTAAACTTGTCCTGTAATCACAGGAGGTGAGGAAATTCTTAACACAATGTCGCCTTATTTTCTCCAGCACGATCAGGATAGAAAATGGCTCCGCATAGTAAAGTGAAACCTGCTCTTGGAGCCCTAATTGGAGAACACATTCGGGGAACACGACTGAGCAGCCGATAAAGTCCTGTTTAGACTCATCAAGGCATACCCTAATAAAATGTGTCAATTTAAAATCTCATGAAATATAGTTCGAAGAATTTAATTTGGGTAACTATTCTCTCCGATTGAAAAATTATCCTCAGCCTCTCTAGCAGCCAAGGGAATCTCATACTATGTCTCATGCTTTCGACTTATGTTCCACCCTCCTATAAAGTCTCAAAGCGCTGCAAATGGCTTCGCTGTCCATCTACAGTTACTGAACAGACTTTACAGTTTTATCTAGGCAACGGAGATGAATGCTGGTGATCATGAAACAGACTTTACTATGAAGACGTTAATGGACACGGGAGGCTCAACAGTCTCGGCACACAACGTGTTACCTCTGTGGCATGCTTTTTGTGGCAGGGTACACTTTCATTGTTCTATTTCCAAGTTATTGTTTTATTGTTGTATCTTTATGTTAAGCTGAAAACTTTTAAGAACACAGAACGTTGTTTTTTCAGGACTGCAAATTTTTTGTGATCCTGTCTAAGGTGGGCCCTTCATGAAGGGTTTAATCGCCTGAGTGGTGCGAGAGGGGGGGGGGGGGGGCTGGGAGTGAGCAATATCAATGTTTTCCAAGAACGTCATAATTTTCCACAATAGAATGCAAATTGTAGTTTGTAATTGTAAAATGTGTGTAAATGAAGATCCCTACAGATAGGGTTGGTTAACTGCAGCCCTTTATGCCACCTCCTGGGCCATTTCGTGTTGATTCTGAGTGGCCACACATTAAAAAACAGCATGATCACAACGCAGGCCCTTGTGGTTCTGACCACCGTTCAAATGGCTCTGAGCACTATGGGACTTAACTTCTGAGGTCATCAGTCCCCTAGAACTTAGAACTACTTAAACCTAACTAACCTAAGGACATCACACACATCCATGCCCGAGGCAGGATTCGCACCTGCGACCGTAGCGGTCGCGCGTTTCCAGACTGTAGTGCCTAGAACCGCTTGGCCACTCCGGCCGGCTTCTGACCACCGTCACAGAGACACTAAGAGAAGGGCTGAGGAGAGAATGTGTCGACCTGACTATCGCGTGACACGTCAAGGTTGCATTGGAATGGATTGTGGTGAAATTTGGTGTCAATGCGAACTCATTAGTCTACCTTAGACCTGACATATATCTCTGAGTTCTGGCCTTTTTTTGCGCATGTGTCGACAGCCTTCAGTTTGAAGCGTCACGGGGCGTCATGATTTTGCACCATTACAGAGAAAGGATGTAGGCAGCTTTGACCCAAATTTGAGACCTCTTTATCGCGACTATGGATAATTATGGGTCTTTAAGAAAGTAACCCTTTAATTTTTTTGCTCATTGTTCTTGGAAGACACAGTGGCAATGTCAGAGGCTTTTCCCAGGCATGAACAAGCGTGAACGGTGGAGTGCAGTAGAATCTTTCCTGCAATACTAAGAAACTTCGGAGAAGCCGAGTGGTACCCTCGCAACTGCAAAAACGAACAGACGCTAGGCCTGAGGCTACGAGGATGGGAGAAGCAAGTTTCTGTGGTGGCGTGTTGCTCTGGAGGAGACAAGAGCCATGTTGATGAGATGATGAGAGGTCTCACACTCCGAGGAGCGTAGGGAGCGATGCGGGAGACCCGCACCGCCGACTAGGCAAGGTCCTAGCGGAGGTCGTTTGCCATTGCCTTCCTCCGACAAGCCATGTTGAAATGACTGTTTGCTATGAGACTCAGAGATTACTGGAAGGAAGTGTACTGCTGATTAGCGATCTGTTGGGTTTTAGAAAATGCATAACGCTGTGCTATCTGTAATAAGATTACTTTATTTTGCTATCGGCTTCTGTTCTGAACCATCACCAACGGCAAGTTATCACAGATGTATCACACGGCATACATGTTTCTCTAAGTACTAGAAACACGAGCCTCAGGAACAAAGAATCACAGATAAAATGATCGATCATTGTTACCAACGAGCAGCTACTTAGTGAAAGGTACAGTATGACTGTAAGATTAAACAACTACAAAGTTGTAGCTGTGTAAAATATCTGTCAGTGTCCTACGTTAAACGGACATCCGATATGACATTTTTATGATATGTGTGTGTCAAGATGAGTGATCATATTCCCAAAGCCAACTGTCCTATATTGCAACTATCCTTCTATGAACAATAATTTAACTGATTAGTGAAACTTATCGAAGATTCTAGCAAGCTAAACCAAATTTTATGAATTTTTAAAGGTTACATATTTTTTCTTCTATACAACTAAAGCATTAATGTGAAAATCAGTAACAATAATAGTAATTGACATTTTGAAGTTAATGTCGACAATAACTATGTGAAGTTGTATAATCGCGCCAAACTTAACAATTTCTTTTTTATTTACTTACGTTATCAGTTTTTGTTCTTATTGTGGTTAGACATTTCGATTTCATGGCTGTGGTATTCCAGCATTGCAATAGTGCTACACTGCTTCTTTGAAGATACATATATTGCAATGAATGAATACTACGTTTATTATTTGCGATTTTAAAAACAGCTGCTGAAATTCTTGAGTATAGATGTACTTTTGTAGGTAAGTATATATGTACGAATGTTCCATATATCCCCCTAAACCACTGGATCAGTTTCAATCAAATTTCGAATGCGTATCACCTACTGTCTGAAAGAACAGCTGTCCAGTGTTTGAGATTGGGTCACTCAGGGACCAGGAAAAAGCTTTACATATAATTTCAAACCATGCCCCCCCCCCCCCCCCCCCGCCACCCACCCAACAGAAAATCATCATGAAGGAAAAAAAAAAATCGCTTCCTAGATTTCAGCTGTTCATGCAGTATGAATGCCGCATCAGGCATGACGTTTTAATTCAGTACCTCTACATTACTAACTGTAATCGCAACACATTTTGCAGACAGTATTGCGATACGCAGGGATGTATCTGAAAAATTTTATCATAGAATGGCACTTGGCTCAGGAGGTACGACGACATAAACTCTGAATGCGTGAAAAACTACCTCTGTATTTAAGACGTTTAAATTTGTTACATTGTTGCTAATAACTCTATTAAGTACACTTTCCACATCTGCCACTCAGTTTACCTGCGAAAATATGTCATTGTACGAGACATAGCACAGGAGATACAACGACACTTACTGAGATGCGAGAAAAGCTACTGCATGATGCACGACGTTTTAATTTATAACGTCTTTGCTACTACGTCTATTCATTCGCCTCGTCATCCCTCTGCAGTTTCGTTTTTAGGTAGATCATTTTTTATAGCTTCATATTTACGGAACCGTGTGTCGTACAATAACATAATTTGGTAGGTACATTGAGTGACATATGTTGATGTTGTCTGGAAATAAATTTAACGAATTCAGCATAGTCGTCACCACAAAAATGGATACGCCCTTTGCCGGCCGCTGTGGCCGAGCGGCTCTAGGCGCTTCAGTCTGGAACCGCGCTGGTGCTACGGTCGCAGGTTCGAATCCTGCCTCGGGCATGGATGTGTGTGATGTCCTTAGGTTAGTTAGGTTTAAGCAGTTCTAAGTCTAGGGGACTGTTGACCTCAGATATTAAGTCCCATAATGCTAAGAGCCATCTGAACCGTTTTGAAACGACCTTTTCCATGATAACCCCTGGACTCACACAAGTCTGCACACCCGAGTGGAGCTCACAACTTTGCTGGGCTGTTGGACTGGTTGTGATCTGGGTAGTGCTTGGGGTGGGGGAGTGTAAAGGACAGTGAGGCGGGAGACACGGAGAGGGATCCGATATGGGTGGCCAGAGTCTTGGTAGTTGGCAGCCAGTTTAGCGGCTGGCCTGGAAGTCGCACATTCCGACTTCCATCCTTTTGGCCCAACTGTGGATGAAGTTCAGGTGAAGTAGTACGTAGGTGATGGAGAAATTATTGCTACAGTAAGACATTGGTTCCGACGTCGACCAGTACGGTGGTACCTTGTGGGTCCTTCAAGTAAGGTGGCGTAAAGTCGTCACATTGAAAGGAAATTATGTTGAAAAATAGTTTATTGTAGTCAAAAGAGTGGGAAATAAGGTGTATTGCAATCCTAAATAAAAACATCCTCCTTTGTATTAGTTATAGAAACCTCCCCCCCCCCCACCTCCGGGTCATATGTTGACAAATATTTGCGAAATATGTGAAATATACATGACATGTGCCTATGTGGGATACGTTGAAAGAGATACTAGTAGAATAAAAAATACTAAAAGCTGTTGAGAAATTGTATGAAAATAACACAGTGAAAGTAAGGATAGGAATTAGTTGGACAGATGAGTTCGAAGTGAATAAGGGTCTGCAGCTAGGATACGGTCTGACACTGGCCCTCTTTAAGCTGTAACTAGGAGGTCCTATAAACGTGGCATAGAAAATAGGTTATGGGAGTGACAGTGGAGGACAGTAATATATTTAGCCTGTATTTGCAGATGACCAGATTGTACTAGCGAAAGATGACCTCAGCTATACGATACGAAAGCTTGAAGAGGAATACAATAAGGCTGTTATGAAGATGAACGAGACAAACTGTGAGTATTTGGCTGTTGAAACAGAAAAAGTAAATAATTTGGAGGTAGTTGGAGAAGTAATTGTAGGTGTGGAAAAGTAAAAATGCTTGGGGTATTATTTAATAAACAGGGTACAAGCAACGATGAAATCATTAGTAGGATTAATAAAGGATTAGGATTAAAAAAGGATGTATTGTAACAAGGACGTGAACGCTGTTCTGAGGAACAAACAGATAAGAACAATGAGGGAGAGAATGCATAAGAGTTAGTCTAGAGGGCAGTAGCATATAGAACAGAAGCTTAGGACATTAATTACTATTAAAAACAGTCTTGATCACGATTTATTTAACCTTGTTAAATAAATCGTGATCAAGACTGTTTTTAATAGTAATTATTTACAAGACATTGATCACTGCTGTTCCCGTAATGCATTCAAAAGTAACTTAGGACATTAGCTGAGGAAATAAGAATTAATTGCTTGACCCTGAGATGACGAAGCTCGAGCTGTACTGGGACGGAAAGGACAAGAAATGACGTAATCTGGCAGAGGATGAAAATGACTAGGGATATCTGTGACGACATTCAACAAAAACAGTTGACGTGGATTGACCCTGCGAGTAGGATGAAAGGATACATAACATGACGCTGCAATGGAAACCATCCCAGCTGAAAAGAAGGGGCACCCATGAGATACTGGTAGAATGCTGTGGAGGAGACAGTGGAAGCAAGAATATGAATGGAGAGGAAAGTCAAGACAGAAAAATATGGCGACTGGTCTTGAAGAAGGCTTTCACAGACAGCAGTACCTCTCAAACCTAGTCCACCAACATAGTTCCCACGCCATATCCTCACACACTCCTAATCCTCCCACCAACCCAAGAATCGGTAACAAAGGAGCACGTGCCTCATCATCCATTGTCGCTGTGGACCAGAACAACTAAACTGTATCCTTCGCCAGGGCTTTGACTATCTTTCATGTTGCCCTGAAGTGAGGGAAATTCTGCCAGAGATCCTTCCCATCGCTTCAAAAGTGGTATTCTGTCACCCACCCATCTACCGAGCACCTCCTACTGTAGGATGGTCAGAGGCTTGTCCTACGCTATCACCTGTCATGTGTAACTGCAGCCACGTTTTACAACAACTCTCCTGTAGACAATGCAGCATAGCTTCCTCACAACCCAAGCCATTTGGAGACCTCCCTTCCCTATCAGCTTCTCTGAAACATACTTGTAGGATTTATCATTGCAACATATCGTTCCGATAATGTTAGGTAACACACTGTCCCTGCACTGTCCACCCAAACATTTCCTGTACTTGTGTCCTGTCACCCCCTCCTAAATCACGTCCCCACATCTCCTTCGGTTCCTACCAGCCGCTCCAATTATGCCAGCCAAAATACCTGCTACCCTTCCCTTCCCCTTTCCTAGCCAGCAAACTAGTCGCCTTCCTCTAAGCTGTCTAGGAGCCCAACCCCAATATCTTTCCCGGCCTCCAATCTCCCTCCCCCTACCCCCCCCCCCAATCTGTCACTACCCCCACCACAACAAGTCTAGCTGCCGAAGAACAGCGCTGAGCGGTTAGTACAGCGGCACCATATAGGGGCATAGGCATAACAATGTGAGTGTGTGTGTTTTTTGTGTCTATGTGTTTACTTTAATCTTGCACGTCAAAGGATAATTCCGAAAGTCAGCAAGTTTCTTTCTTTTATGTGCACCTGCCGACCACTTAGAACCTCTGTTTTTCAGCATGTGATCACCTTTAACCAAAAGTATTTACATTCTACAAGAACTTTCCTACAACATTTGTACTATAACACTGATTTATCGACACCAAAATATAATAATTGTCTTTCACTGTGAAGTTAAAATAATTTGAAGAAGGAAGTAACTGCGATACAAGTATTTACCAATGGATTACGGCGCAAGAGCATTCGAACATTTATGCTTAGCAACTGCACATATGGCTTGGGGCCCGTTGACAAGTCTCTTCCAACGAGAAGCCTAAATTATATAAAGACGAATAAAGTAGTTATTTTCAGCACGTGCCAAATCGGCTTAAATCCCAATAATAAAATCATTTGTGTGTTGTGTGATGTCCTTAGGTTAGTTAAGTTTAAGTAGTTCTACGTTCTAGGGGACTGATGACCATAGATGTTAAGTCCCAAAGTGCTCAGAGCCATTTGAACCATTTGAATAAAAGCGTTTCACATCGAGGTCAAAAGATAACAAGCAGTTGCAGTGCGAGTAGATGAAGACAAATGTATGTCAGGGACATCAGCTGATGAAATAAATAGTTACACTTAAGAATTCCACAGACAGCTTAAGGCCCAATGACAAAACACTAAGGACATTTTAAGGTACTAAAATTTCACATACAAGTTTCTTTCATTGTATTTTAAAAAGAATAATTGTACAGTATATCTGAATTAACGACCAGCGGCACTGTAACAAGTTCGACAATTGGTGAATGTGCTTTAGGTTTTGACATAAATTTCGATAATGAAGTTCATGATTGACTTTTCAGTGACCATTACGGCACAGTGGCAGAGGAAAATGCTAGGAATACTTTATTCTAAAGGTCGCTCTTCGGTGAAGCAGCTTAGATGAACATAAAGCGGTTGGGTGAATGTAAGAGAAATCGTTTACATTAAATCACACACATTTAAATAATTACGAAATGATGAGGTCATCGCTTAACTTCAGGGGAAACAGGTAGGCAAACAACGGCAGTAGCTGACCACTACACAAACAACATGGGCCACGGACAGCAGGCCGCATCGTAAATAGATAAATAACAAAAATGACTTTCACAGAGCGGATAGATCAAAAAATAGCAAATGACAAGTAACATGGGCTTCATAAACATGAGCTCGCCAGCTGCGTTACCAAAACGGATACCCTTCTTATAGATGTTTTAGCAAATCTTGAAACGTCCCCTTTGAAGAATTATACATAAGACTGTGCTTAAACTGACACAATATTTTTAGCGCAACGCAATCTGACTTTCAAAAATCCCTACAAAAGAATGGCCCTTACTAACATTAACTTATACCTTTCACAAATCACTTACCTCTCCAAAAATCTTCGATACTCGAACTACTGCAAAACAGCGAGCGCCACTACTGCCAGCTAAATAAAAGATTCAAACTACGGAAGGCACTAACTACTGATAGGGATAGTTAGCAAATGAAAGATATTAATAGAGAACAAACAATGTATTTACCTTAATATCATCATATATATATAGCAGTTCATGACAAATTACAAATCTCCGCCATTTCTCTCCCCACATCCACCACTGCTGGCGGCTCACCTCCAACTGCGCAACGCTACGCGCCGTTAACAGCCCAGCTGCCGCTGCCCAACACTACAATGGCAGACAACAATGCAAACTAGCTACAGACTTCACACAGCACAGCCAGTGATTTTTATACAGAGGTGGCGTTACGAATAAAAAAACCCAAACAGCCTACTTACAATCTGTTTGTTGGATCAACTAAGGCATGAAGTGAGGCCCGTGATAAATAACGCATTAAGAAAGACCTAGTCCGTCCTGTAACACATCAATATAGGCAGAATTAAATACTGTTCTGGCTGAATTTAAAACTAATGCCTAAAATAGGTTGGAGTAACACAGAAAGAATTAAAAAAATGTAGTGAGAAATAAAGCCCTAGAAAGTATTCTAATGAAACTGAGAAACACTGAATAAACACCATTATCATAAAACACCAAAGGCAGGTAGAATACGGTTAAAATAGGTATTAGGTGCCTTGAACAAGGCTTTAATAACATATAAAGCGCCTCAAAAGAACCGCAGACATGACACAAAAGGAGGAGGGCATGTAATCTACAAAAATATATAACAGAACGCCACTCATGTGTAACGTGGCGTATAGACAACAAAATCCGAAATTTAATGCACGTTCGTCACAAATCGCGAGAACCTTTGGCTCACGACAGCAAACTGGAGTAATGTCACAAATGTCAAGTAGGCCGGAGAGAAATCAGGGTGCAGTTATTAACGAATAAGTCGAGGACAAAATTAATGACCACTTCAAAAGTCCACAATGTGATAACGCAACTGCTCCATGAGCAGGCTCACTTCGTTTCATGGTCGGCGCGATGGCGCCGATAGCACTCCACGGCTACATTCCGCCTATCCGCTATGTTCGACCAACAGAGTTCTCACCATCGCAGCAACAGCGTATCTCCTACTTCTCACTGCTGCCAGCTAGACCCTCTCTACATCGCTAGCTGAGCACGGCACCATATTCAAGTTCGTCGCTGCTGCTTGCGCCCCCGACCGACCAAGCGTCCTCTGATCTCCCAACAATCGACCGCAAACAAAGGCAGGGCAGATAGAGTCGGTGATAGAATTCCAAAGACACATGAGCACCTGGTAGAAATACGAATATTGATCACCTTACCCCCAGCTAACTCTTTTACTTATTCTTGTTGTTGTGGTCTTCAGTCCAGAGACTGGTTTGATGCAGCTCTCCATGCTACTCTATCCTAAGAAAGCTTCTCCATTTCCCAGTAACTACTGCAACCTACATCCTTCTGAATCTGCTTAGTGTATTCATCTCTTGATCTCCCTCTACGATTTTTACCTTCCACGCTGCCCTCTAATACGAAATTGGTGATCCCTTGATCCCTCAGAATATGCCCGTCCAACTGATCCCTTGTTCTAGTCAAGTACTGCCACACATTCCCCTTCTCTCCAATTCTATTGAATAACTCGTCATTAGTTATGTGATCTACCCATCTAATCTTAAGCATACTTCTGTAGCACCACATTTCGAAAGCACCTGTTCTCCTCTTGTCTAAACTATTTATCGTCCACGTTTCACTTCCATACATGGCTACACTCCATACTAATACATTAAGAAACGACTTCCTGGCACTTGTTAAAAAATTTCTCTTCTTCAGAAACGCTTTCCTTGCCATTGCCAGTCTACATTTTATATCATCTCTACTTCTACCATCATCAGTTATTTTACTCTCCAAATAGCTAAACTCCTTTACTACTTTAAGCGTCTCATTTCCTAATGTAATTCCCTCAGCATCACCCGATTTAATTCGACTACGTTGAATTATCCTCGTTTTGCTTTTGTTCATTTACATCTTATGTCCTCCTTTCAAGACACTGTCCATTCCGTACAGCTGCTCTTCCAGGTCCTTTGCTGTCTCTGACAGAATTACAATGTCATCGGCGAACCTCAAAGTTTTTATTTCTTCTCCATGGATTTTAATTCCTACTCCGATTTTTTCCTTTGTTTCTTTTACTGCTTGCTCAATAGACAGATTGAATAACATCGGGGATAGGCTACAACCCTGTCTCACTCCCTTCCAAACCACTGCTTCCCTTTCATGACCCTCGATTCTTATAACTGCCATCTGGTTTCTGTAAAAATTGTAAATAGCCTTTCGCTCCCTGTAATTTACCCCTGAACCTTTAGGATTTGAGAGTATTCCAGTCAACAGTGTCAAATACATTCTCGAAGTCTACAAATGCTAGAAACGTAGGTTTGCCTTTTCTTAATCTATTTCTATTTTCTAAGATAAGTCGTAGGGCCAGTATTGCCTCACGTGTTCCAACATTTCTACGGAATCCAAACAGATCATCCCCGAGGTCAGCTTCTGCCAGCTTTTCCATTCTTCTGTAAAGAATTCGGGTTAGTATCATGCAGCCGTGCCTTATTAAACTGATAATTCGATAATTCTCACATCTGTCAACACCTGCTCTCTTTGGGATTGGAATTATTATAGTCTTCTTGAAGTCTGAGGGTATTTCGCCTGTCTCTCACATCTTGCTCACTAGATGGTAGAGTCTTGTTAGGCCTGGTTCTGCCAAGGCTGTCAGTAGTTCTAATGGAATGTTGCCTAATCCCGGGGCCTTGTTTCGACTTAGGTCTTTCAGTTCTCAGTCAAACTCTTTACGCAGTATCGTATTTCCCATTTCATCTTCATCTACATCCTCTTCCATTTCCATAATATTGTTCTCATGTACATCGCCCTTGTATAGACCCTCTATATACTCCTTGCACCTTTCTGCTTTCCCTTCTTTGCTTAGAACTGGGTTTCCATCCGAGCTATTGATATTCATGCAAGTGGTCCTCTTTTCTTCAAAGGTCTCTTTAATTTTCCTGAAGGCAGTATCTATCATACCCCTAGTGATATGCGCCTCCACATCCTTACATTTGTCCTCTAGGCATTTCTATTCTTATGATTCCTATAACTGAATTCTTTGCGGAGACAGTGCAATAAATTAACTTTCATGTCATAGTTATACACTATCCTTTACATGCTCGGTTAGAGTACTTCAGAAATGATGCCTTAGTGGCTCACTACGTGTTATTTGAAGTGGAAGTGTTACTAGCGGAGTGCAAATTATCGACTAATTCCACTGCGACAGAGTGAAGCCATGAACACAGATAGATGGGAGAGAATGATTACTTAACAGTGCTTTAGCACGTCACCTGCTCCAAGCTTGGAAGGCGTAATACCCCTCCCCGCAGGACGTTCGCGGAACTTTGGATTCTGAGTAGAGCGTGTTATATATTCAGTATACGCCATGTGCTTTAATGTTGTCGCAGAGTAGCAGCTGACTGGAAAGCTTAGCAACGAGGTCAGAAAGAAATGAAATATACACCCATGCTCATAAATTAAGGATAATTGCAGAATGTGGTGCCACACAACTTGGAACTACACAAAACTGGCGCTAATAGCATAGGCACATAGGAAACACACACGACAAAGATCTGTAAGTCCACGGTATTGGTGATAAGTTAAGAAAACCGTCTCGAAAGACATGTCCCACAAAACCCAACTGTTTCCTGCGCAAGTACCCCTACATCAATATGGGATATGATCACCAGGCACATGTAAACAGGCCGCACAACGGGTTGGCATACTCTGGATCAGGTAGTCAAGCAGCTGCTGGGGTATAGCCTCCCATTCTTGCACCAGTGCCTGTCGGAGCTCCTCAAGTGCCCTAGGGGTTTGAAGGCGTGCAGCGATACGTCGACCGAGAGCATCCCAGACGTGCTCGATTTGGATTACTCCAGGAGATCAGGCAGGCCACTCCATTCGCCTGATATCTTCTGTTTAAAGATACTCCTCCACGATGGCAGCTGGGTGGGGACGTGCGTTATCAATCATGAGGAGGAATGTGGGCCCACTGCACCCCTGGAAAGGCGGACATACTGATGCAATATGACGTCCCGATACACCTGAACTGTTACAGTTCCTCTGTCAAAGACGTGCACCCATCTAAATCCCACCCTACATCATCAAACCACGACCTCTATGCAGGACATTAAGGGGTTGGTATCTGGTTCCTGGTTCACGCCAGATGAAAACCCGGACTCGACAGTGAACATAACCTGGGACAATTGTTCCAAAGACCATGTACTGTTTCTTGAAACCAGGCTTTACGGGCTCTCCTGTGACCAGGGGTCAGAGGAATGCGACTTACAGGTCTCCGGGCCAATAAACCCTGTCTGTTGAGTTGTCTGTAGACGGTGGGTCTAAAGACAACTGTTCCAGTGGCTGCGGTAAGTTCCCGAGCAAGGCTACCTGCAGTATTCCGTGGCCGTCTGCGGGTACTGATGGTGAGATATCAGTCTTCTTGTTGTGTTGTACATTGTGGACATTGCGTACTGTAGCGCCTGGACACGTTATCTGTCTACTGGAATCGTTGCCATAATCTTGAGCTCACACTTTGTGGCACATGGAGGGCCCATGCTACGACCTGCTGTGTTTGACCAGTCTCCGGTCGCCCTAGTATTGTACCCCTCATAACGTCATCAATATGTGTTCTTTGAGCCATTTTCAGCACACAGTCACCATTAGCACGTCTGAAAACGTCTGAACACTTCCTCGCTGCTCCGTAGTCTGACATGCACTAGCACACCTCTGCGTATATGAACTGCTGCCAGCGCCACCGTGCGACGACCGCAGGTCAAATGCACCGCATAGCCATAGCCCAATGTTATTTAAACCAGCAAACCTCTCACCATAGCGTTGTTTCACCACGTATCAGCATTATTCTTAATTTATGAGCATGAGTGTGAATAGTGTGAGTATATCAAGGTAATAATGTATAATTGATTCAAGAGTTTGCTGCAAATATAGGTCAGGAACGTGAAAAAGTGCATAAAGGGAAAGCATTTACCAAGAAGATATTGCCTCCGGCTCTCACCTGAGTACTGCTCCACTAACCATCGGTTTGAACTGCCATGATAGCGTAGCCATTGTGGATACATTATATTAATACTTTAAGTTCCTCGGTTAATACGTTTGGCCAGCCGTAATACGTTTTATTTTGGAATTTATCTCCTTTTTCACATAATGCAATGATTTTTATTACAAAAATGGGAAGTAGCACGTTGGTTTCAGATCCACGTACAACTTTAGGTTCGATGTTTGGAGTAGGGTAAGTATGTATTACCTCTCATAAGAAGTGGCAATTAGCCGGGCAGTTTTTACCTCTTTTACCATAAAAAGTCCTTAAGCAGTTTATTAATTACTTATACCCAGCTTTTGGCGTGTTGTAAGCGTACAACGATCTCTCTCTCCAGGCAACATTCCCTCATGAATCTGCAGTCAGTTTCCCAAAGTACTGTTATCATCGAGACCCATGTCACGCATGTTTCACAATGGTGCGGTACCCCACCTATTGTTGTTTCCATCATACAACTGGTGAATTGTTTCCGGCACTTTGGTCCTCTTATCTGGTTTCTCAATTCACGATAGTTCATTGTGACGTTTGCCATAAAGACAGACTGTGATACTAGTGTGTTTTCTCCAAATTGAGCCACTCATGGTACCAATCTTGCTGCAGCCACCTATTCAGATACAACTGTCTAATTATGCGATCCCACACCCAGCTTGTCACAGGCGAACAATAGGCAGACAGCACTCCGCAAAGTGCCAGAGATATGCCCTCCCTCGGCACGTCGCCTCATACGGAGTGGGATAAAACTACCCCACAGAAACTGAAAGTCTGCATCTTCGGACTACATGTTTACAACATACATGTCGGCTGCCCTCTTGTCAGCAACCTAAGCTGCAAGCTTGAACTATGTTCCCTGTTTTACGTTGGCTGTATTCCTCAAAACAGTCAGAAGGACTTGGCCTTTACTCACTTGCTTTCAGTACTTCACAGTGTTCATTCTTTGTCCCGTCGCAGCCAGATACAAGTTTGTGACATGTGCCGAACTGTCGACTTGTATCGAACTCGTAACTAGTGTTTCCGTTCAAATGAAGTGATCGAATGTCCACACCAGTACATTCCATGTGGGGTACAAAACGTACACTTCCCTCCTTATCTCAAAGATGTACTGTCGCATGCACCGGGAACCTGCGAATTTCACTGCCATGAAATTTGATGGTATCTCGGGTGTTACCCATCATGCGCTAGACAGTATACGCAAAGATTATCAGTGTTATCCATTTGACATTGTACATCCATTTCATGAATTCTAGTTCCTATTCAGGCTACATCACGTTACGAACATCAGCGTGTCATGCCTCACAGAAATCGTCGAAATGTTGCTTTAAATTCATATCCAAACGTTATATTTCAGTTCAGATACAGAGAAAAGCGTAGTTTTCTTTTACCGAGTGTCATCTTCGAAGAGTCACAGAACCGTTTCCTTTGCACTATTTAAAGATACAACCTTTCTTTATTTACAGGCAGAGTTTCTTTTGTTATGTGATTAGTCGCTATGTCGCAGAAATCTCAACTGCAAGACGCTGCTATCGAGTTCTACGTCGTACCTGTTACGACGCGAAAAATTCCGCTCTAAATGGTTCAAATGGCTCTGAGCACTATGGACCAAACTTCTATGGTCATCAGTCCCCTAGAACTTAGAACTACTTAAACCTAACTAACCTAAGGACATCACTCAACACCCAGTCATCACGAGGCAGAGAAAATCCCTGACCCCGCCGGGATTCGAACCCGGGAACCCGGGCGCGGGAAGCGAGAATGCTACCGCACGACCACGAGCTGCGGACTTCCGCTCTAATGCTTGAACTTTTGTACCTTACATCACATTTGGTTATTACTAGATAATCCCCAGGTTTGTCAGTTAAGAGTATAAAGCAGTAACTGTGTATGAGACTGCGGTGGTGTGTAGTAATACGGACGCTCTGCCACTGTTCGACAAGTGCCGATTCTGGCAGAGAAGAGTGGCAACACAAGCTGCGACATCGTCGAGAGAAAACAAAGTGACCCGTATATGTAATAAGTTGCCTTTAAATTACGTCTATGGTCACAACCTTTTTTGTTTAACAGATTACCGGTTTCGGTCTTTAATGACCATCATCAGATCTGCAGCAAAAATGGGAAAAGTATAAATACACTAGCAAACTGTATACACCTTGTCTAGCGGTTCTAGGCGCGCAGTCCGGAACCGCGCGACTGCTACGGTCGCAGGTTCGAATACTGCCTCGGGCATGGATGTGTGTGATGTCCTTAGGTTGGTTAGGTTTAAGTAGTTCTAAGTTCTAGGGGACTGATGACCACAGATGTTAAGGCCCATAGTGCTCAGAGCCATTTGAACCATCTGTATACACCTTAAGAACAATACATAGAGCATATTGAAAAGTAGTACTTACAAAATTTACATTTGTGCGCTTAAATATGAAGAGGCATACCTGTTTCATAAAAGACTGCCAAAAGAGTGGCAAGCGTGATCTCGATTTGCAGTACGGTCATGTTGCGTTCAGTTGCCTTTGCGTTTAGAGGTCAACAAAATGGGAAACTGTACGTGAACATTCGACCGATAAGCATCTCTCAATTAATGAACAAATTACGGTATTGAGCATCTGTAATCTACGAGGTGCAGCGTTTAACTCGAATAAAGCTTGCAAGATAGAATATTCAACAAAATAAAATAGACACTAACTTGAATTAGCGATGGTTCTGTTGCTTCGTCGAGACAGTGACCTCGTAGGGCATATCTGATGACGAGTTTGTGCACATGATTCACTGAATACCTCCAGACGTACTATGAAACACTGCAGAGTGGAACGAAGTAGCTTTAAAGTACTATTTTTTCTCAAAGTCTTGTAGTACTCACTATTTTATTCTTAAGATAGCCTAAATACTTTAAAGGCAACGAATTCACAGTCCTGCATGACCAACCACCGAGTTTAATTTTTGTCATCTGAGAGTTCTATGAGAGGTACTCTCGTAGACTGTAATAAGGTCTCGCATGTTACCATAGTACTCTAGTAAATTCATCATATGGTGGGGTATTAGATGGAAGTTTTTGTTACTATTTTCCTTCAGATTAGTTACAGAATATTTACTTCATTTCGTAGATGGATTCCCTGGTACAGGATTTATCATCGTTGATGAGGAGCCTCAGTTACAACAGTAGCAGATCTATTGATTAATTTTTCGAGAAAGACCCTATACCGCTCTTCGTAGTGCCTAGCGCTCGTTTTAAAATGTTCAGCTGCACCGCCGATTTGTCCGATAAAACGTGAGTCTAATTTTTCACTATCACCTCTTCGTATTTAATGTGCCACAATTTAATGCTCTTTACAGAACCGGACGGCGTCTGAATTTCACTTTTCGAGCCATTTTACTCTCTAACACATCATCTGTGGTAATTATATATACTTCCTTATTGTGAGGTAGAAACGGGAGTATAACTTCAAACAGCCAAGATCGCTATTGTACAGCATTTATTGTGATGAACAGTTTCGGCAAATTACGTGGCCATTATCAGACCTCTTCAGAACATTTCACTAATCTTGGTCAAATGTTTATTGTACCGTGTCGTATCATATAACGATACTTCGTGAACATGAGAACAGTTCTAATGTACGAAAGTAAGATTGTGTAATCAGTGATAAACGTACGTTATGTTATGTAATAGGTACTTTTTGCTCGGCTTTTCGGTATACTATTATTCTCACGTTCTTGAAGTATTGTTGTAGGATATGACACTGAATAATACGCATTTTATCAACATTCAGTGAAGTGTACTGCAAAGGATTTTATGATGGCATCGCGGTTTACTGAAACCTGTCATCACTATAAATTCTGTACAATAGCGATCTTGGCTGTTTGAAGTAATATTTCTGTATCTGCATTAATATAAGCCACCCAGTGATTTGATAAAGACAACCATATATAATTAACAGTAAGGTATTATTTATTAAAGCCGTGCAAACCGTTTAGAATCGTAGCTAGCCACCGAATATCGCTACTGTAACAGTCAATCTAGTGCTTTTCAAGCGTCTTACTTACTGCGATAACTTTTATCTTTACAATTAACACGCCAACGAACTCTCCACTCATGTCAGGGAGGTCTTTTAGGTTACTAAGGATTATGAAGCTCTCTTCCACAAAGAAATCGTGGATTTTCTTCCGTGTGACCATTCCAAGAGATTTTCAATAAAAATTGTCTCCAACCACAGTATTTTTCTGATAAATGTCTTGACGTATACCAAAACAATCCTTAAATTTTGATCACTGTACTTTCTCATTATTGAGTATTATGAGTGCACCGGCGCTTTCACTTAGCTGCTGTTGGTGTGGGCAATGAAAGACGTTATTTGTTCATTTGGTTCGTTGTAGTATCATAGCTGTTGGACATGCACTTTGTCTATAAAGCCTATACAGAATTTATCTTCAAATCCTTTCTAGTAATCGGACCAACGGTAATACATGTAAATAAATGAAATGAGTAGGAAATTCCTGTAGGGTTGATAAGGTTAATGAAATCAGAGAGTTGTATATTAAGGGGACTAAAAGTATATTAAATAATGTTCAAACATCCGTGGAAAGAGGCCTCATATAAATTGCTGATTCATAACTGAGTAACGATTGAACACTAATTAATGTGTTTAGTGCTAGCAGAATATCAAATACACAAACATATGCAAGCAAAGTTTATTTAGCTGCCGACTTACTGACGGAAATGGATAGCAGACACTCAAAGTTTAATGGCACAGTTTTCCCCTATAAATCGTGATGTAAACTAGAGTTCGTTATCCCGAATAAACACTGCAAAGCACATGTAACAAATCTATCACACTGGAACATATATATGAAATGCAACAATAATTACAGTTCGTGGATACTTTAGGTCCTACAAAAAAGTTTAAAGTTTCGTATAGAGCCATTCAAAATCAATCACTGAAACACACCTAATTGAAGTCCACTGAAACGTTAAAGTCTGTAACTTGCACAACATTATTCCAACGCCACTGAAATACTGAAGTCTTTACTCAGTCGGCTGCTTGACAACACAGCTACCTCAACAAAGTCACCAATGACTGGCCAACGCACAAAGACATCTCCAAAACACCGTCGACTAGCAAAAGACCACGTGCGTTCTGCAGCTCGCCATTAAATACTATCTGTGACGTCACACGCTACTGACTCCCAGTTAGACATTTGAATAATGATTATAATTGGAATTTATAACTAATTACTCATACATCTAAGGTGATAGACAAAATTAGTGTGGTTATTTTATTGACACATCATTAAAACAACCACACAGTATTAAACAAGTTGGCACACTTCACAAAGCATGCCTACATCCGTTTTTTTTTTACAACGTGACCAATTTACGTAACGTTACTGGTCCTCTAGGAGATCTGAAAATTCAGGCTATCTTCATGTGACACGTGACTATAACTATGGGACATCTGCATATCAATTTTTAGTGAACTTAACTGTAATTTTTACGCACATTTGTAATTTCAATTATGGGTTGTTGAGGTGTTTACTGATCCCATCAGTTTTCATGCCATGCATTATGCAATCAGATGGCTCCCGTGGTTTCGTTGCAGTTAATTATATAGTCCGTCATAGTTAAAACAATTCTAGATTTCCTAATATTAAGCTTAAAATCCGGGTCGCAGTTGCAATGAACTCGATGACCAGAGTTGCATTTCTGGTATACATGGCCTTTCCATAGTGTGTTTGGTTGGACCAGAAACGTAATTTCATAATAAATATGTAATATTTCTATTACATTTTGACCATCTTAGTTGCTAATGTGTCGTATCCACCATATCAGCCAAGTTATCCTTTTCTGGCCTCGAGAAAAACCGCGCCTTCTGGTGTCCAGCTACCAGCTTACTTGGATTCCTTGTTCGCTTCACTCATTCAGTCTTCACTGTATCTGGCACCTTGAGCCAGCCTTTCATAATTTCACACACCCTTCATATTGCACTTGCCAGGTTAAATGCAATATGAAGTAGCACAAGATTCCTTTGTGATATTACAATTTGTACCACATGTCTCCACTTGTGCCAAAACTAGTGTGATGAATTTTGTGGTAAGTTAATCAGCCTCGATTACTATGGAGAAATCATACATATACATAAAATTAGACTTAAACGTGGCAGATACATCTGTACTAGATACGCATTTTATTAGTGTGCTTTAAAATAAATAAATAAGAAAGCCGTTTCTTTTTCTAGGCTCATTAACAAGAAGATCTATAGCTTCTTTGAATTTTACTTCTGACGGTGTTCCTCCTTTTAACTGACAGTGTTCCATCGTTCGTGGAAACTTTCAAAAATGGTTCAAATGGCTCTGAGAACTATGGGACTTAACATCTGTGTTCATCAGTCCCCTAGAACTTAGAACTACTTAAACCTAACTAACCTAAGGACATCACACACATACATGCCCGAGGCAGGATTCGAACCTGCGACCGTAGCAGTCGCGCGGTTCCGGACTGAGTGCCTAGAACCGCTAGACTGGAAACTTTCAGATTTATGCCTCACCGCACATGACCTCAAGCACTACAGTTCATTGTAATAATGTCGTGCTTTTGTGGCTGGTGTTGTTCTGCAGTGACGCTATATGACTGTGAACAGGATCTTGCGCAGAGGCTTCATCACTGCAGCTGTTTCTCCACCTCTATTAGTTCATATGAACAGCCTGAAGTGTACTGTATCGCCTATGACCTGCCAAACCATATACTATCAAATATTAAAGGAAACAGCCCCCAATGAGTTTATCCTATTGACCCCATCACTACTCAATGAACAGACTATTTCTATCTTTCCCTGGTACACCATGTGCTCCTGCGGTTTGTTCTTCAATGATACACAGAAATGCAACTTTTAAAGTTAAACAAGCGTTACTTATCCATTACATTCAAAATATGAATACTTCAATCTGATGCATCTGAAATCCGATACTTAGCATCTTGCATCCCACATGAGCGTACAATTCTCTATAAAAACACAAAAAGCTTATAAATAAACCATTACCAGAATGATCAACATATATATACGCAACGAAAATAAGAACATAACTAAACAAAAATTCTTATTATGAGAAACTCAAATTACACTACATTTATATGTTGTTATGGAAGCAAATAATTCCTCGTTACATCCCTATTAACTGTAGATCACATTATTTTTAAAAATGGTCACTGCACATCTAACCTCCCATTGACACAAGACTGCAGGTGACATTCCTTGTACACATTTGCTCTTTAATAAAATTCTACCGCCATCCCCCAAAATACTACTGATAACATAAGTACATACATCCTCTTAATGTAAACTACTCGTAAATTACTCAGTTTATTCTCTGTGTGAAGTCTCTTTCCGATTAAACTCAGGCTTTAAATTCCAGCAACAAGAATTATATTGCACCACATGCAAAGGGTGATTATTTCAACCATGTACAAACGCTAGGAACTGATAGATGAGAGGATATGGAGCTAAAGAGGTCTGATGAACTTATGTCCAGTTTCCATGTTAGAGACCATTTATTCCATCACACATTGCTACAGAGACTGCAGCAACAGTGACAGTAGGTACTGAAAATGGCTTCCATGTGGTTCACGCATGCGTGTATGCACCAGTAGCATATCCTGTCTCACACGGTCACATCCGCCAGGGTGCATCCGAACAGTGTCGAAGGTTGCATGAATTATCCGGTGTCTCCAAATCTGGAATGGCCTCTGCTTACACGACACATTTGTGATGGCCCTATAACCGGAAATCGTACGGGTTGAGATAGGGTGAACGACGGGGCCATGCAACTTGACCCCTTGGACGATCCGTCGCCCAGGAAAGACACGGACATGCGTACGGACTTTAACGACGATGTGCCCAGGAGCACCACAATGTAGCAGCCACATAATCCTCCGAATCATCAATGGCACTTCTTCCAGCAGGGGAGACAAAGTTACCCTACTGGAACGATGGTAATTGTGGCATATTAGGTGACGTGGAAGGAAGACATGGCTGCATCGATCTTGATGGTTCGCTGTTACCATACCTTAGGGGTTCTACGTAATATCCTACAGATGACTCTCTTGAAGATCACTCCGCTTAAAGGTGACCTCATCTGTGAATAAGATGGATGAGGCAAATCCCGGAATCATGAAAACACTGCTCCCAATGCGGAAAGTCTGTCGCTAGTAAGCCCTGCACGCGCTACAAGTGTCTTAGCGTGTATTGGTGAGCCAACTTCCTGGTGCTGACACGGAGTCACCTTACACTGTGTAGTCACATTTTCCTCCAAGTCCGGTGTCCGAATATTTCAGGTACGTCCTTCATGATTCCCTGCTTCCTGAAATGACTCTGTCTCTGATAAAGGGCGAAACACTGTTGCAAACACTAAAGGCTGCGGTTGTTGTCGGCGGGTATAGGTTTCCTAATGCAGCCTTGTAGCCCGCTGCCCCTTGCCATTTGCTTTTCCGTAGGTAAACACCATGTCGACAAGCTCTCGATTCGAATACGGAACAACTGTGTATAACGCTGTGTCACATCTACGACAAGGTGAGTCGCAAGAGAACAGAACATTACCAATTACTGTGGCAGAAGAGGGCGCTAGGACTTTACGCATGAGGAACAGCACTACACTCTAGATGGAAACCACACATACTGTAACTTGGCTCCATGTTACGGTGCTTATTAGACCGCAGTATCTGTAACAACATATGATTGAATAAATGGTCTCTAGCATGGAAACCATGCATTTCCGGACGTAGGTTCATTAGATATTTTTGTTCCGTAACACCTCAAAATATTTCAACTATCAGTTTCATGAATTAAATTATGGAACTGGCTGCGATAATTACATTGAGCGGAGATATATAATATAGAAACGGATATAACGTTCGTTCTCACCGTCTCGCCCAAGCGTCTTATCACTCATTGTATGCCAGCAGCGGAGAGGTCTTTCAGAGGCTGCGTCCCCGGCACAAGTGTTTCCATGAAACTGTCAGAGGCCCTATGTTAATCAGCAGACGTTGAAGCCTGTATGGCTAACCTCTCCCTAATAGCCCACTCTTCCCCCTACTAGTATCTGTGAGAACTGATGTCAGAATGACGTGTCATTTGATGCGACATGCTAATATTGGCTTAGACGTACTTCGCTGTTTTTGTATTATAACATAATGTACGTCATTTCAAGGCAATGCCACGTTGAAAGTTTGTCACAAACATGTCACTCTTGGTACAATATCCTATAATTAAATGCCAGTTCATGACTTACTAGCGGCAAAAGCTTTAAGAAGTACTCAGGTGACCAGTACTTAAGGTGACAGATGCATGTCATTGACATGGTGTAGGTTGTGGGTACGGATTAGATGTAAGCGGGTTTATGGAGACGAAGTAAGTCCGTTTGCATCCGATTCCTTGCTAACACTTCATCTTAGCGTTTTTAATACATTCCGTGACTTTCTTAAGTATGTGTTACAAGTAAGTTCTGCAGTTTTCTACCCAAGTGCATTGTCTTAGGAATGAGTTCCTTCGATTTTATGACTTCTGACTCATTAAAATGGAAAGGATGTAATTTGTGCGAGAGAAACGACCAGCAGTGGCATTTATATTCCTTGCTTGTCACAAATATTTGGCCGTTTCTTTCCGAGTATGTTGTGATTTCCGAGGAACTGGTTCAAACGTGTTCAAATGTCTGTGAAACCTTATGTGACTTAACTGCTAAGGTCATCATTCCCTAAGCTTACACACTACTTAACCTAAATTATCCTAAGGACAAACACACACACTAATGCCCCTAGGGAGGACTCGAACCCCCGTCGGGATCAGCCGCACAGTCCATGACTGCAGCGCCTATGGAATGCATTAAACATGTTGTTGTTGTTGTTGTTGTTGTCTTCAGTCCTGAGACGGGTTTGATGCAGCTCTCCATGCTACTCTATCCTGTGCAAGCTTCTTCATCTCCCAGTACTTACTGCAACCTACATCCTTCTGGATCTGCTTAGTGTATTCATCTCTTGGTCTCCCTCTACGATTTTTACCCTCCACGCTGCCCTCCAATGCTAAATTTCTGATCCCTTGATGTCCTACCAACCGGTCCCTTCTTCTTATCAAGTTGTGCCACGAACTCCTCTTCTCCTCAATTCTATTCAATCCCTCCTCATTAGTTATGTGATCTACC
Organism: Schistocerca piceifrons; assembly: GCF_021461385.2. Taxonomy (NCBI): domain Eukaryota; kingdom Metazoa; phylum Arthropoda; class Insecta; order Orthoptera; family Acrididae; genus Schistocerca; species Schistocerca piceifrons. The sequence continues at coordinate 295,674,370 of NC_060144.1, read as the reverse complement.
CATCTAATCTTCAGCATTCTTCTGTAGCACCACATTTCGAAATCTTCTATTCTCTTCTTGTCAAAACTATTTATCGTCCATTTTTCACTTCCATACATGGCTACACTCCACACAAATACTTTCAGAAATGACTTCCTGACACTTAAATCTACACTCGATGTTAACAAATTTCTCTTCTTCAGAAACGGTTTCCTTGCCACTGCCAGTCTACATTTTATATCCTCTCTACTTCGACCATCATCAGTTATTTTGCTCCCCAAATAGCTAAACTCCTTTACTACTTTAAGTGTCTCATTTCCTAATCTAATTCCCTCAGCATCACCCGACCTAATTCGACTACATTCCATTATCCTCGTTTTGATTTTGTTGATGTTCATCTTATATCCTCCTTTCAAGACACTGTCCATTCCGTTCAACTGCCCTTCGAAGTCCTTTGCTGTCTCTGACAGAATTACAATGTCATCGGCGAACCTCAAAGTTTTTATTTCTTCTCCATGGACTTTAATACCGACTCCGAATTTTTCTTTTGTTTCCTTCACTGCTTGCTCAATACACATATTGAATAACATCTGGGACAGGCTACAACCCTGTCTCACTCCCTTGCCAACCGCTGCTTCCCTTTCATGCCCCTCGACTCTTATAACTGCCATCTGGTTTCTGTACAAATTGTAAATGGCCTCTCGCTCCCTGTATTTTACTCCTGCCGTCTTCAGAATTTGAAAGAGAATATTCCAGTCAACACTGTCAAAAGCTTTCTCTAAGTCTGCAAATGCTAGAAATGTAGGTTTGCCTTTCCTTAATCTATTTTCTAAGATAAGTAGTAGGGCCAGTATTGCCTCACGTGTTCCGACATTTCTACGTAATCCAAACTGATCTTCGACGAGGTCGGCTTCTACCAGTTTTTCCATTCGTCTGTAAAGAATACGCGTTAGCATTTTGCAGCCGTGGCTTATTAAACTTATATTTCGGTAATTTTCACATCTGTCAACACCTGCTTTCCTTGGGATGGGAATTATTATATTCTTCTTGAAGTCTGAGGGTATTTCGCCTGTCTCATATATCTTGCTCGCCAGATGGTAGAGTTTTGTCAGGGCTGGCTCTCCCAAGGCCGTCAGTAGTTCCAATGGAATTTTGTCTACTCCCGGGGCCTTGTTTCGACTCAGGTCTTTCAGTGCTCTGTCAAACCCCTCACGCAGTATCGTATTTCCCATTTCATCTTCATCTACATCCTCTTCCATTTCCATAATATTGTTCTCATGTACATCGCCCTTGTATAGACCCTCTATATACTCCTTGCACCTTTCTGCTTTCCCTTCTTTGCTTAGAACTGGGTTTCCATCTGAGCTCTTGATATTCATACAAGTGGCTCTCTTTTCTCCAAAGGTCACTTTAATTTTCCTGTAGGCAGTATCTATCTTAGCCCTAGTGAGATAAGCCTCTACATCCTTACATTTGTCCTCTAGCCATCCCTGCTTAGCCATTTTGCACTTCCCGTCGATCTCATTTTTGAGACGTTTGTATTCCCTTTTGTCTGCGTCATTTACTGCGTTTTTATATTTTCTCCTTTCATCAATTAAATTCAATATTTATTCTGTTACTCAAGGATTTCTACTAGCCCTGTGGTGTCACCGCCAGACACCACACTTGCTAGGTGGTAGTTTAAATCGGCCGCGGTCCATGTAGTACATGTCGGACCCGCGTGTCGCCACTGTGATCGCAGACCTAGCGCCACCACCAAGGCAGGTCTCGTGATATGAGAGTGGACTCGACCCCAGTTGTACGAGAACCAAGCTACCGCCCAGTTGTACGCGAACCTAGCTATCGCCCAGTTGTATGAAGCCTTTCTCTCTCATTAGCCGAGAGACACTATAGCTTACTAGTATTCAAGAGCGATGTATTCCAAGGAATAAAGAAAAGATAAGTAAAAAGCATCTACATACTTTTCTTCTTATTCATTTATAAGTTCTCATGTTCCAGACTTCACGCCCGTATGCTTATTGCCGTGCGTGCACTATCGGCTACAGCTTTAGTCTAGCGTGCCTTTCTTTTGGCTACTACCGTGTGGCGTAACAGTCTTGTTACGTCACTACAGATTGGCGACGAGTAAAAACTTCTTTCTGATTGCTTACATTTAATTGTGTCATGGCTTCGCCACATTCTCCAGATGTACTGTCCGAATTTTATCGCTTGCAGAATCAGCAGACGCAGGCGTTACTGGATGCCCTTGGACAGCTCGTCCAGGGTCAACGTGCGCTGCACACCGATGCGGCCGCAGCCGCTTCACCGCTACCGCAGCCACAACCTGCCGTTGCACCGCCTTTTAGGCACTACGACCCGAACCACGAGTCCTGGCAAGAGTGGTCTCGTCAGTTCGCCTTTCACATGGCTGCCTACAGAATTCAAGGTAATGAGCGGCAGCCGTTTTTGCTTTCTTGTGTCGGTGTGTCCACATACCGTGTGATAGTGAAATTGTTTCCCCGGCGCGACGTAGCAACTCTGTCCTACGAGGAAATTTTGTCTGCATTAGATGCCTATTTCAAAGAAACAGTTAATGTGGTTGCAAAACGGTATACGTTCTTTCGTACAAAACGTACGGCCGGTCAAACTAATAGGGAGTGGGTAGCAACATTGCAAGGACTTACTAGGGACTGTGCCTTTGAATGTGACTGTGGTCTTTCTTATTCAGATACGATGGTGCGTGATGCAATTGCACAGAACGTTTCTGATGTTCGCATACGGGAGCAAATTTTGAAACTAGTTAATCCCTCCCTTCAACAAGTGATAGACATATTGGATAGACAGGACACACTTGACTGTGCTCAGGAATCTTTTGAAACTTCGCCAGCCGTGTGTAACATTACCCGGCCCGCTGGACGCGCTGCGCGACCCGATAACCGGGCCTCGCGCACGGGCGCACAGCGACCGCCGCGTGCTAAGCCACGTGTGCCGCGCCAGCCCACAAATGCAGTGAAATCATGCCCGCGGTGTGCTACTAGACATTCGCGTGAACATTGCCCGTCACGCCAAGCTATTTGCTTTTTCTGCAATAAGAAAGGACATGTTCAAAGTGTTTGCCAGAAAAAGCTCAGATCAGACAATCACAATCGTTCCAGGCCTTTTGCTTCGCGCCGGAATCGAACCAAGGACACTCAGGCTCGTGGACCTTCGCCTATGGACATTCATGTCGTTAATTCCACTTCGTCCAGTGACACTTTCTCTAACAGTGACTGTGATCGTCCCACAAAAACTGTGCGTCGACGTCGCCGGAAATCACGTCAATTAGCAAGTGATTCTGTCCCAGTGTCTGTTCCAATTGCACAAAACAGTCGCTCTTGTCGTCAGCAGGACAATAAACTTTTTGTGGACTTAGACTTTGAAGGCAAAGTGATACCATTCCAGCTCGATACCGGAGCTGCAGTTTCATTGCTCAATCACGACACGTACAAACAACTGGGCAAACCTCCGTTGCGTTCCGCAAATGTTAAGTTAACTACGTATTCCGGACAGAAAATTCCTGTGTTAGGACAGTGCAGCCTTCTTGCAACATTCAAGGGACAAACAAAACTTGTGTCATTTTACGTTCTTCGTTCTTCTTCTGCTGTGAATTTATTTGGTCTAGATTTATTTAAGTTGTTTAACATGTCTATTGTAAATCAGGTCCTATCAGTGAATCAGACTGTGCCTACAGACAGTGTTTCCCGGCTGTGTGACGAATTTGCAGACGTTTTTGCACCGGGCTTAGGTTGCGCTAAAAACTATGAAGCACATTTAGAACTGAAGGTAACCGCGCAACCGAAATTTTTCAGGGCGCGCAATGTTCCCCACGCATTGCGTGATGAGGTCGCAAGAACGTTACACGATCTCGAATCACAGGGTGTAATTGAACGTGTGCAAGCTTCTCTCTGGGCCTCACCCTTAGTAATTTTGCCAAAACCTTCCGGAAAATTGAGACTTTGCGTGGACTTCAAGGCCACAGTGAATCCACAGCTAGTGACTGCTACTTTTCCTTTGCCCCGCCCGGAAGATCTTTTTGCTAAACTGTGCCCGGGAAACTATTTTTCAAAGTTGGACCTAGCCGATGCGTACTTGCAAATACCGGTGGACGACGAATCCCAGCGCGTATTGGTGGTTAACACGCATCTTGGATTGTACCGCTTCAAAAGACTGCCTTTCGGGTGTGCATCCGCCCCTGCCTTGTTTCAGCAATATTTACAAACTATTTGTGCGTCGGTCCCTACTGCAGCAAACTATCTGGACGATATAGTGATCTCCGGACAGACAGAAGAAGATCATCTTGCGAATTTACGAACATTATTTCAGGTCTTGCGGCAAAATGGTCTTCGCTTGAGGAAGGACAAATGTGTGTTTTTTGCTCGTGACTTACCATACCTGGGACATGTCATTAATGCCCAAGGCATACATCCGAGTCCAGAGCACCTCCGTGCCATACAAGACTTGCCGTCCCCTAAAAATCTGAAACAGCTACAGAGTGTGTTGGGTAAAATTAATTATTACCATAAATATGTGCGCAATGCCTCTTCCGTTTCAGCTCCGCTTCATCGCTTACGCCGTAAAGGTGTTCCGTTCGTCTGGACGCCGGAATGTGAACGCGCCTTTCGCCAGTTGAAATCGGCGTTGCTTTCTAATACTTGCCTTACGCCATTCGATCCCCAGAAACCCCTTTTGTTGATGGTAGATGCATCGGATTTCGGGATCGGTGCTGTACTTGCGCACAAAGTTGGCTCCCATGATCGCCCTATTGCCTTTGCGTCCAAATTGCTCTCGTCTGCGCAAAGAAATTATTCACAGATAGAGAAAGAAGCTTTGGCTCTCGTGTTTGGTGTTACTAAGTTCCATGATTTCTTGTATGGTCGTCACTTTACCATCATCACAGACCACAAACCTTTGACATCGCTTTTTCATCCGAACAAGCCTGTACCTCCACGTACAGCGCAGAAATTCATTCGCTGGTCTATTTTCCTCTCGCAGTACCGCTACGATATCTTGTATCGGTCCACTGCTAAGCACGGCAACGCCGATGCGTTGTCCCGTTTGCCTGTTGCTGAGGATAAAGAATTCGATTCTTCCGAACTTGCTTGCATGTTCATTGATTCGGAAACCGATGAAGTGGTCGAATCGTTTCCGATTGATTTTCGTCGTGTCGCTACAGCCACAGCTGCTGACCCTGTCCTTGCTACTGTTTTACGTTTTGTTGCTACGCAAGGGCCTTTGTCAAAGTCTCGGATCGAGGATCCGTTGGTTCGCCGATTTTTTGCTCACAAGGAGAGACTTTTTGTTCGACGTGGTGTTTTGTTGTTGCGTTCTGATAATGATCAGTCCCGAGTCGTGGTCCCACGTTCGTTACAGTCCTCTGTTTTACGGCTTCTTCATCAAGGACATTGGGGTATAGTGCGAACGAAACAACTTGCTCGTCAGCACTGTACTTGGTTCGGAATCGATGCTGCGATTACGAATATGTGTTCTTCGTGCCCGGCGTGTGCCGAACAACAATCCGCACCGCCGCGGAAAGTCTTTGCGTGGCCAAAACCCACTTCCCCTTGGCAACGCTTGCACATTGATTTTGCTGGTCCATTCTGGAATGCTCGATGGTTGGTTCTGGTCGACGCCTTCAGTAATTTTCCTTTTGTTGTCCGGATGTCTTCCACGACGTCCTCCGCCACCATCCAAGCGTTGTCTGCTATCTTTTGCATTGAAGGTCTTCCGCAGACTATTGTTTCCGACAATGGCCCACAATTCATGTCCGCAGAATTCCAGTCTTTCTGCCAGGCCAATGGTATTCAACATCTGACATCCGCGCCGTTTTCGCCTCAGTCCAACGGTGCCGCTGAACGGTTGGTCCGGACTTTCAAGTCACAGATGTTGAAATTGAAAGAGTCGCATTCTCGGGAGGACGCGTTGTTGCTCTTTTTGTCTTCGTATCGCTCTCAGCCCCGAGATGGTCGCTCGCCGGCTGAGTTGCTCCACGGTCGTCCTCATCGCACCTTGATGTCTTTGCTGCATCCGCCGCATCAGGTTCCTGCGCAGCGGCAGACTCCTGCTTTTGCTCCAGGCGACGTTGTATTTTATCGCAACTATCGAGGTTCACGGCGTTGGCTCGCAGGGCGCATTCTTCGCTGCCTCGGCCGCGCGATGTATTTGGTTTTGGGGGCCTCTGGTGAGGTGCGTCGGCATCTCAATCAGCTGCGCCTCTGTCGTCGCTCGGGTTCTGCCGCTCCCCGTCTGCTTTCAGCGACGGTGCCGTCCGGTCAGCGCCCTGGGGACCCATCTACTGGCTCGCCTCATCCCCAGGTGTTACCGACGATGCCTTCCATTTTGCCCCATGGCGACGCGCCGCCGCCGCCGCCGCAGCAGCAGCAGCAGCAGCAGCAGCCGCCGCCGCCGCCGGCCGCATTCGACGCTTCGTTGCAGCCGCCAGGCGCCTCCCAGGGTCACGCGCCGCCGATCGCTTCCCGTGACCAGCTGTCCTCCGCCATGGAACTCCAGCCCGCTCCGGACCACATGACGTCATCGCGCGTCGGCTACCCCGACGCCATGGAAGTAGACCCTTCGGTCCCTCATGTCTTCTCACGGGCGCATACACCGCATGTTGACGTGCACCCTGGACTAGTTTTGCAGGCGTTTCCTAGCTCCCCTCGGACCGGATGGCCGGGTGCGGGTGGCACAGCCTCGCCTGTTGTTAGGCTCCCCACCTCATCGCATACGTCAACATGTGGTCCTCCCCACGGCGGGCGGAAGCCTTATTACACGACCGTTCGCCGATTTGCGGGGGAGGAATGTGGTGTCACCGCCAGACACCACACTTGCTAGGTGGTAGTTTAAATCGGCCGCGGTCCATGTAGTACATGTCGGACCCGCGTGTCGCCACTGTGATCGCAGACCTAGCGCCACCACCAAGGCAGGTCTCGTGATATGAGAGTGGACTCGACCCCAGTTGTACGAGAACCAAGCTACCGCCCAGTTGTACGCGAACCTAGCTATCGCCCAGTTGTATGAAGCCTTTCTCTCTCATTAGCCGAGAGACACTATAGCTTACTAGTATTCAAGAGCGATGTATTCCAAGGAATAAAGAAAAGATAAGTAAAAAGCATCTACATACTTTTCTTCTTATTCATTTATAAGTTCTCATGTTCCAGACTTCACGCCCGTATGCTTATTGCCGTGCGTGCACTATCGGCTACAGCTTTAGTCTAGCGTGCCTTTCTTTTGGCTACTACCGTGTGGCGTAACAGTCTTGTTACGTCACTACAAGCCCTCGTCTTTTTACCTACTTGATCCTCTGCTGCCGTCACTACTTCATCCTTCAGAGCTACCCATTCTTCTTCTACTGTATTTTTTTCCCCCATTCCTGTCAATTGTTCCCTTATGCTCTCCCTGAAGCTCTGTACAACCTCTGGTTTAGTCAGTTTATCCAGGTCCCATCTCCTTAAACTAAACATATGAGTAAACAAATGAGAACACTTCTATTACTGCGAAATCCCACAGCTTCAAATGTAACGTGTTTGCTATTACAAACCACCAGAGGTTGATAATACCACTTCAGCTGTAAAGTTCCTTTATTATCACACGACCGCTTTCGGGATCTTATAAACTCATCTTCAGGTGTCGTAACAGGGAGTTCTACACTCATAGGTAGCACACCGCGCCTAGTACATGTCCACCACGGCGTTCGGGGGCCACAGCACCAAGTTACGACACCTGAAAATGAGATTATAAGAGGCCGAAACCGGCCGTGTGATAATGAAAGAACTTTATAACTGAGGCGGTATTCCTCCGCTGTTTGATCGTGTGTATCGGAGAGAACCGAATTACGTAGGGATCAAAAGGGAACGGTGATGGACCTTAGGTACGGAAGAGACTGGAACAACACATTACGTCCATATGCTAACACCTTTTTATTGGTCTTTTTACTGACGCACATGTACATTACCATGAGGGGTGAGGTACACGTACACACGTGGTTTCCTTTTTCAACTTACGGAGTGGAATAGAGTGTGTCCCGACATGTCAGGCCAATAGATGTTCAATGTGGTGCCCATCATTTGCTGCACACAATTGCAATCTCTGGCGTAATGAATGTTGTACACGCCGCAGTAAATCCGGTGTAATGTCGCCGCAGGCTGCCACAATACGTTGTTTCCTATCCTCTGGGGTTGCAGACACATAACGGTACACATTCTCCTTTAACGTACCCCACAGAAAGACGTCCAGAGGTGTAAGCTCAGGAGAATAGGCTGGCCAATTTATGCGTCCTCCACGTCCTATGAAACGTCCGTCGAACATCCTGTCAAGGGTCACCCTAGTGTTAATTGCGGAATGTGCGGGTGCACCATCATGCTGATACCACACACGTCGACGCGTTTGCACTGGAACATTTTGGAGCAACGTTGGCAGATCATTCTGTAGAAACGCGATGTATGTTGCAGCTGTTTGGGCCCCTGCAATGAAGTGAGGACCAATGAGGTGGTTGCCAATGATTCCGCACCATACATTTACCGTCCACGGTCGCTGTCGCTCTACCTGTCTGAGCCAGCGAGGATTGTCCACGGACCAGTAATGCATGTTCCGTAGATTCACTGCCCCGTGGTTTGTGAAACCCGCTTCATCGGTAAACAGGTGGAACTGCAACGCATTCTCTGTTAATGCCCATTGACAGAATTGCACTCGATGATTAAAGTCATCACCATGTAATTGCTGATGTAGCGACACATGAAACGGGTGAAAGCGGTGACGATGCAGTATGCGCATGACACTACTTTGACTCAGTCCACCGGCTCTCGCAATGTCCCGTGTACTCATGTATGGGTTCATGCCAACAGCAGCTAACACACCAACTGCACCCGCTTCTCCTGTGACGGGCCTGTTACGGACCCGTTTGCGTGCTACGACCATACCTGTTGCATACAGTTGGCGGTAGATGTTTTGCAATGTGCGGCACGTTGGATGCTCTCTGTCCGGGTACCGTTATGCATACACCCTGCAGGCTTCAGCTGCATTTCGTCGACACTCGCCATAGATGAGTATCATCTCCGCCTTTTCAGAGTTAGAATACACCATGGTCACAGTTCCTACAACACTACACTATCACAGACACCTGGTAACACGGTGTACTACAGTTGGTCTGCGTGCGGAGACGAATGCAGAATAACAATAGCAGCAAGCGCTACATGCGGACACTGCGACAGCTAGACCAAACCACAACAGTGCACTACAGCCACACTCGTAAACACGGTCGTCATCGTAAACATGTCCCTGCAGATGCTGCTCGCCGACCGTGGCCCGTGTTTGTTACAACACGCAACTGAACGTCGGAGGTTTCAAGCGTCAACTTTAGGTTACAATATCTCCGGATGTAATTAACATTTTACAATGCAACAAACGGCACTGATTGCGTATTTGTTTATATGTTCAGATGTGCTAGCAAAACTAACGTGGTTCCATTTAAAAAAACGTAGGTTTGTGTTAAAATGCATACTTCCGTGCATTTTTCTATGGTTTGTATTAACCAGTTACAGTAGCCCCTCTCCTCACGTTCGGTCTGTGGAATCGATTCGTCAGTTTTTGATGTGGTTTACGAAATATATCCAGCGGTAATGTTAGATGACTCACCCAGTATATTTTCGGATTCGGAGGAGAAAGTTGGTGATTGAAAATTCGCGAGAAGATTCCGCAGTAAAGGAAAACGCCTTTGCTTTAATGACGTCCATTCCAAATCCTGCATCATATCAATGCCACACTCTCCCCTGTTTCTCGTTAATACAAAACGTGATTCTCTTCTTTGAACTTTCTCGACGCACTCTGTTAATCCAATATGGTAAGGATCCCTTAACGAGCAGCAATACTGCAAAGAGGACGGAAAAGCATAGTGTAGACAGTTTATATAGTAGATTATGATGAAGCAAATTAATCTAAAAAATGATAATGACACACAACAGAAACACGTTACTTAATAATCAAAATATCCACGGGTATGCTGCCGGTCTATAGTGTCCAAAGGGACACTATAGACCGGCAGCATACCCGTGGATATTTTGATTATCAAATACGCCGGGAGAAACTCAAGAATCACACGTTACTTAATGATAACAGGTAGGGGTTGCCCGATTACGCATCACAATTGGGGTATCACACCTCACGCGTAGACAGAATAGCGTCGAATGCTCATCTAATCTGTAACAGAACCATGTCGCCACTATAACAGTCAGATTTACTATCGACTATTAAAAACTTGGAATAACACAGTTTCAGAGACTTTACTGGTCTCATACAAATATGATTTTATGTATACAGACTGAAGCGACGAGAGAAAATTTGTACCTAGGCCGGGAACCAAACCCAAGTCTCGCGTTAATATGTCAGGTGTGCTAGCCACTAATCCATCTTGGCACAGCGTTTCACACTTCTTCACGGATTACCCTGACACGCCTCCCTCCTCGATCCAAATTCTCACTGCCGCCACAGTCCACTGAGAAACTGTGTCATTTCATTTGAATAAATACCTGCACCTGGTTTTCAGGCTGGTTCCCCCATTTAATGTGTGTTGCTGAGGTGTTATTCTAGAATATGGAAAGCCTCGGAATTTCTGTTCGTGTATAAGGAAGAGTTTAAGGTAGACTGAGGAGTCAATGAGAATCTAGATCGAGGAGGGAGGCATGACAGGGTAATCCGCGCTGTTGTGTGAACCGCTGTGCGATGGTGACTTCGTGGCTAACGCAGTCTGCCTTTAGCCGCGGTGCAGCTCGGACTTGTTTACGTCCCGGCTGCGAACGTTCGCGGAAGAAGCGGTGTTTACACCGTCGTCACTCGCGTGTGTTACTGTTTGAATCGAACGCAATGGCACACAATTTCCGAAAAACCACGATACAGTTCACGATCTGTAACGAGTATGCAAGACCGAAGGCCTTCGAAATCGAACGTTTCTTGAGGGACGAGGTGCATCTTAATTACACGGAGATTATTGGAATTCATTTATCAATCGTGAGCAGCACTCTTTACGTAAAGATGCTTGACGACGCAGCATGCGATAGGATCATTGAAGCCGCCAAACGAAGATTCCAGTTCCGACACTCCGATGGTCATATTGGCGAAGTTTTAGTCGCTCATTCAGCCCTGGGAGTGCGTACGATTCGAGTCTTCGAGCTGCCTTTCGAGGTACCCGAATCATTGGTCACTGAATCACTCCAGCCATATGGCAGAGTTATTAGTTATACGGCCGAACGTTGGGCAAGTTTTAGCACGTACCCAGTGCTCAATGGTATCCGACAGGTGCGAATTGCCCTTACGAAACAAGTGCCATCGTACATAAACATCGGCGGCTGTAGAGCTATTTTCATCTATGATGGACAGCCCCGGACATGCTCCGGGTGTGGTGGTGAAGGACACCTTCGATCTGCGTGTATGCAAAGGACACTCGTGCAACTCTCCAGCGGAGACTTCCAGATTCCGACTACACCAACGTCACTGCCGATGACTTACGTGACGGCGCTTCGCGGGGAGGTGACGCCGAGGTCGGAGCGCACTATCGAACCGACGCCGCAGTTGATTGAGGCGCCTTCGGACACCACTGAAGAAGGAATGGCTCCGACCAACCTTCAATCTCAGACACTACAGGTGGTGCAGAAAGGGGATGACAGCATCATAGTAGGCATGGAAGCTGAAGTGGAACGGCCCCAGGGCACTGTGGCGGTGGCGAGACAACACGAGATACAAGATTCGCCAACACCAGAGGCCGAGGTTATGGCCCGCAAACAACGCTCGCCAAAGCGCCGCAAGAAAGGCCGACTAAACTCTGCGGAGACGCTCCCTTCTCTACTTGGAAGCCAAGATGAGTCTAATTCTCTGAACCTGTCTGACTTGGAACCACAAGCTTCGGATGTCGCAGACCAAAAGATGTCATGTCGTTCAGACGACGCATCCGCTCGGGGCCTGATACCAGTTCTGCGGTGGAGTCTAGTGCTGCGATAGAACAACAGATGTCACACATCAATGCCGTACTGGAAAATTTGGAGCACCCCAGTAATATCAGCTGGTATGAGCAGGACGACGAAATCACCGATGCGGACCATTCTATTGGTGGGGACTTGCATTCGTCCGCATCTCAAGACAACTAATGCCGCAGGGACACGTCCGTCGGGCGACCCTCTGCGGATGTGCAAAGGGACTATCGATACAGTGAAACTATGCCATTTTAACATAATGTGGAGATACTGCTACTCGACCCCAGACATACAGAATAGGGACAGTGAATGTAAATACCATTAGATCGCCCGTGAAACAGCAGTTGTTTAGGGACATGATATACGCGTCGGATGTGGATATACTGATGGTGCAGGAAATTTACATTCCTGTGTTCCAGGAAGTACATGGATGCATCTCCTACACCTCGCCGCACTCGATACAGACAGTGGAACGGCGGTATTGGTCCGGGACGGGATTCTGGTTCGCGACCTGGCTTATCTACCTTCGGCACGAGGACTGGCGATAACTGTTAATGGAATTCGCATTCTCAATGTTTATGCCCCTTCCGGCACAGACAACAGACGGGCGCGTGCGAGATATTATTCGGAAGATATTGTGCCCTTATTTACCGGCAGATTCGATCATTTCATTACAGGTGGTGACTTCAATTGTGTTTTAGCCCAAAAAGACTAGACTCCACATTACAATACCTGTCGTGAATTGCATGTGCTATGCCGGGATCTGGAGTTAAGCGACACCTGGGACGTGATTCATAGGAACCGTGAGGGGTATACTTTTTTTACCAGTCACTCGGCGAGCAGACTCGATCGAATATATGTTTCGGTTGGCCTACAGGATAAGGTGGTCGACGCGGAACGATGGCCTGCGGCATTTACTGATCATCTGGTTTACATTTGTACCATGTCACTCCCTAGGCAAAGTGTGTGGAGAAGCCGCGGGGCGTGGAAGCTCAATTCGTCTCTTTTGGCGGACCTCGAATGTCGTCAGAGAGTCGAGGCGGTATGTACCACATGTCAACGCCGTCTACCAACATATACCTCCGTGCTTCAGTGGTGGCTCGAGTGTACTAAGCCGGCAATAAGAAGAGCTCTAATACAGTATGGTCGGGATAAGACGAAATGGCAAAGAGACACTCTTGATTATTATTACACCATACTTCGTGAGCTGTCATTCCAGGTGCCGTCTGCAGAACATCATGCGGAAGTTGATCGTGTCAAGGCAAAAATCCTATCGAACACGCGACGACGACTGTGTGGCATCCCAATACGGGCAAGATCCCTCGACACCATCACTCGAGAACGTACCTCGATGTACCATGTGTGGCGGGAACGTAAACGTTACCGCCGGGCATTGGTAACAGTGCTCCACGGTTTAGATGGCCGTCAACTGACAACACAACAGGACATTGCAAATGAATTTTTAGAGCATTTCCGCCACCTCTATGCCGGTACACCGACGGACCGTCGGGTGGGGGAAGAGATACTGCAACATCTGCAAACGACACTGACAGAGACGGATAAGGCAGCGCTTATGGAGCCACTCACGGAAGACGACACAAAGGTGGCACTCACAAAAGGAGCGGCCCATAAATCACCAGTGCCAGATGGGATTACGCTAGAGTTTTATCGAGAATTCGTGGACATGATGATGCCACAGTTGGTGTCGATGTACAATGAGGCGACGCGTCCGTACATGCGCCTACTGTCGGATTTTGTGACAGGATTTCTTCTTCCCATCCCGAAGATGGCGGGGCGTCGCAGTGTTAATCAATATCGGCCTCTCACTATGCTAAACACCGACTATAAAATCTTTGCACGACTACTAGCGTCTTGTCTCAAACTGGCGATATCCAGGACAATATCCTCTGATCAGACTTGCCTAGGGGTGCATAGTAACATCTCCTAGGCGTTAAGTGAATACCGTGACGTTATCGCCCTTGCGGAAACGTGTAAAATGCGAGCAGCGATGATATCTGTAGACTTCGATCGTGCGATCGACAGGATAAACCATGACTTCTTGTCGTCAGTCATGAGCCGAATGGCGATTCCACCTGTTTTCATCTCCATCGCTATGAGGCTAATACAAGGGGCTACACCGAAGGTGATTGTAAACGGTCGGGAAGCGGGCTCGACTCCTATTAACAGCTCAGTCCGACAAGGGTGCCCACTCTCCATGATGCTGTTTGCGATAGCACTTGAGCCGCTGATGTGTGTTATGAGGCGCTCACTTACTGGGATAGCGCTTAATGAGAACTCTTTCGTTTGTCGCGCATATGCGGACGACCTGATCCTTCTTGTCAGATCAGGACATCAAATGCTCTTGAACATCTAGACTCTTACGGGACGGCAGCAGGCAGTGTCGTCAACATGACGAAATCCAAAATTATGCACATTGGACGGGGTCTCGAAGACATACCGGAACCGTTTCAGACGGTGGAATCACTGAGATGTCTGGGGATCACATTTACCCGTTCACTACGGCGGTCAGCGGCGGCGAGTTATCGGCGGCTTCTGCGGAATGTTCGTCTGACGATACGCAACAACTCACTGAGAGCCTTTGACATGATCCAACGTGTGGCATACACTAACGTGCACATAGCGTCACGACTGCCCCATTTAGCGCGGATCCTACCAATACCGAAGGGTATTGTAGACCGCCTCATGGCTGCCTTTGGTTACTATGTTAGCACTGGGATGTTATTTAAGATCAAATATGACACGTTAACGCTACAATTCCGGAACGGTGGCCTCAACCTCACAAATGTGCGGAACAAAGCTCTGGCGCTTTACATGCGAGCGATGATACGAAATTGGCAACAACGTAAGCATACCATAACGTCAGCTCTGATAGAAGTACTTGTTCCATCTTCGTACGATTGCCCTATTGCGGTGGGCAATATTTCGCCTTCTCTTGCACACATTGCCTCATTTCTTGTTGATTACAGTTATGTTCGTCTGAAAGTACCTTCGACGAGAGTACCCACGACTCGGGAGATCTATAGGTGCTTGATGGATCAACATGGCCGCAACATAATGGAATTCAAATACTCGTCGAGAACGTGGAACCACATTTGGTGTGCAGTGCATACTCCATTACTGTCAACAGAAGCGAGATCGATGTGGTATATTCTTATAAACCGTAAACTTGTGACCAGGAGTCGATTACATACAAGTCATTCGGTCGATTATCCTCTTTGTACAAACTGTGGAGTGTTAGCAACGGAAGAACATGGTTTAGTGTGTGGCGCAGCGATGGACGGCTGGACGCTGACGCGTCGAATACTGGCCTTCCTTCGGCGCACTAACTACACAGAAATCACATCGGATGTACTTTTTCTACCGGACAAGACCTTTTTTCCCAAACAAAAGACGTATGCGGTCAATTGGATCGCTGGACATGCGACGAAATATTTGTATTCGTACGATATTAAGTCCGTGATGGCTTGTTGGATATATTTACAAGCCTTCCTGTTCCCAAAAATTAAAAAAAAAAGAATTAAAAAAACGCACGTGTATTGCATATGGGAGACTCGGGTTCGATTCCGAGCCTTGCCACATATTTTCACTTGCCGCTTCAGTCTATACACAGATAACACTTGAGTGATCCATTGAGATAAACAAATGGAAGTTTAACACTTGGATAAAAGGCTCTAATGATGGACTCTGAACTTGGCACAGGCGACTGGACACTACAAATTCAAAGTTACACAGGTTATACGTGAATAAAAACAGTGACAGCAACCATGATTAGTAAATCACAGGCAGTGCACAGAAATACATCATTGAACGCCAGTGAAATCACCAAACAGCATTTTGAAAGCAAATTAGCTGGCTGCGAAGTATGAAAATACCTCGCTTTCGAAAGGATAGAACTAATATCACATTCCTATAGATCAGCACTCACAACGACGTCCCATCTTACCATACTTGAAAAGTAGTGGGGAAAGCATAGGCAATGGTCGGGTACTTTGAGTTGATGTTTCTCCCTGTACTCAGTATTCACATGAACACATCGTCCTACACGCCGTCCGGGCTCATCTCTCAGTCGTACAAAATTCTTCTGCCGTCTAGCAATCAGTGATCTTCTTTCTGTCTGCCCAGTAACTTCGCTGTTTTTGGCCTGAATAGGAAATCGCCAGCCAGTGGTGGCAGACACTGGAGTACTGCCAAGTAAAAGTCAAGGATAGACGTTAAATAACGTAAGTTTTCCTATTTTAGCTGTTTCCATCCAATAAAGCTCGCGAGTAGAAAGGTCGGCAGAAAATGTCCCCCATTCCATGGTACAATTTAGAAATCGACCTATAAGGTGCCCAACTAGTGGGCACGGTTAAGAAACTGTGTGCTCTACAGAAAATAACCGTTAGAAACAACCAGACCACTGGAGTCTGAAAATTTAAAGTGAAAGTTATTTTGTGAATTTGCTCCTGATGTAATCAAGATTCACAAGCTCTCCTCTGGAAAGCGACCTGTCAACTAGCCCACGAAAGCCGGGTGTAGAGTTTCAAGAACTAGGATCAATTTAGAAACCTACGAATAGACTATATAACACCATGTATTGTTTCAGTAGATGGCATGTTGGCAGATTAGATTTGCAGCACAAACAGACGCATTTAAGCAATTGATTTGTCCTGTGTTCCTTACGTGCGAGGAACTGGAAGGAACACTAATGGTAATTGCTGTCTGCGTTTTGCAGAATAAGTATAGTTGCAGATGTAGATCTGTCAGAAAGAACGCCACTTTTCAGTAACATTTTGATAAGGGACTGCTCATTATTGGCGTTATATAGCAACAACCTACCCGTGCTGACTACTACCTCTACTCAGCATTACTGGAGTTTTGATTATTCTCAGTGTTACAGTGTCCCTGTTAATACACATCGATAAATCGAACATCGCACAGACGAGTTTGGAACCATTGTAGTAAATACGCTTCAAAAATATTTTTTTTTCATAATGGTCTAAAAACCGACGTTTTTCATTGACAGTTGTGCCGGATTTTGGTATTTACCGTTTTTCATTGACAATTGCGCCGGATTTTGGTATTTACCCACCATCTCGTCGCACATTTTATTTCATATTACCATACAGGACCATCAAACAGGATTGGTGGCAGTCCCTATCTGATGATACGGCAGAGGGTCAAGGAGCGTGACAAAGGATATGCGAGTAGGAGCCGCGTCGTACTGGAACTTATGAAGAGTAAGGGTATGTTTATGCTGTAGCATTACTGCTAGCACCTCTCGCTGCTGCCTGTTGTCACATAGCATGTTCTGCTGGCCAGGAGCTTTGTAATATTTACGCTGCATCCTTGTTACTAGCTGCTCATCCGGTGTTCTCACGCTGCAGCTGTTCATGTGTAGAACATAGTGTTGGCGGCATCGAACGCGGCTCTGCTGGAGCAGCCTTGAAGTAGCGATGGTGCACGTTAAATGGATCGGTAAGACGTAATGGGTTTGGTTGATCGTTGCCGGGCCATGCCACCGAATAGTAATCAGCAATGTGGCAGCATAAACACATCCCAAGGATAGGTATATGCTGCAGCCGCACTACTAACATCTCACTGTTCCTTGCTGGCGCCTAGAACCTCGCTAATACACTCCTGGAAATTGAAATAAGAACACCGTGAATTCATTGTCCCAGGAAGGGGAAACTTTATTGACACATTCCCGGGGTCAGATACATCACATGATCACACTGACAGAACCACAGGCACATAGACACAGGCAACAGAGCATGCACAATGTCGGCACTAGTACAGTGTATATCCACCTTTCGCAGCAATGCAGGCTGCTATTCTCCCATGGAGACGATCGTAGAGATGCTGGATGTAGTCCTGTGGAACGGCTTGCCATGCCATTTCCACCTGGCGCCTCAGTTGGACCAGCGTTCGTGCTGGACGTGCAGACCGCGTGAGACGACGCTTCATCCAGTCCCAAACATGCTCAATGGGGGACAGATCCGGAGATCTTGCTGGCCAGGGTAGTTGACTTACACCTTCTAGAGCACGTTGGGTGGCACGGGATACATGCGGACGTGCATTGTCCAGTTGGAACAGCAAGTTCCCTTGCCGGTCTAGGAATGGTAGAACGATGGGTTCGATGACGGTTTGGATGTACCGTGCACTATTCAGTGTCCCCTCGACGATCACCAGTGGTGTACGGCCAGTGTAGGAGATCGCTCCCCACACCATGATGCCGGGTGTTGGCCCTGTGTGCCTCGGTCGTATGCAGTCCTGATTGTGGCGCTCACCTGCACGGCGCCAAACACGCATACGACCATCATTGGCACCAAGGCAGAAGCGACTCTCATCGCTGAAGACACTTCGTCCCTCCATTCACGCCTGTCGCGACACCACTGGAGGCGGGCTGCACGATGTTGGGGCGTGAGCGGAAGACGGCCTAACGGTGTGCGGGACCGTAGCCCAGCTTCATGGAGACGGTTGCGAATGGTCCTCGCCGATACCCCAGGAGCAACAGTGTCCCTAATTTGCTGGGAAGTGGCGGTGCGGTCCCCTACGGCACTGCGTAGGATCCTACGGTCTTGGCGTGCACCCGTGCGTCGCTGCGGTCCAGTCCCAGGTCGACGGGCACGTGCACCTTCCGCCGACCACTGGCGACAACATCGATGTACTGTGGAGACCTCACGCCCCACGTGTTAAGCAATTCGGCGGTACTTCCACCCGGCCTCCCGCATGCCCACTATACGCCCTCGCTCAAAGTCCGTCAACTGCACATACAGTTCACTTCCACGCTGTCGCGGCATGCTACCAGTGTTAAAGACTGCGATGGAGCTCCGTATGCCACGGCAAACTGGCTGACACTGACGGCGGAGGTGCACAAATGCTGCGCAGCTAGCGCCATTCGACGGCCAACACCGCGGTTCCTGGTGTGTCCGCTGTGCCGTGCGTGTGATCATTGCTTGTGCAGCCCTCTCGCAGTGTCCGGAGCAAGTATGGTGGGTCTGACACACCGGTGTCAATGTGTTCTTTTTTCCATTTCCAGGAGTGTAGCAACATGACTGGCTGCATTTACGCTGCACTGTTGCGGCTCGCTGGTATTAGTTACCCTGCAGCTATTTACATTAGTGATAGACTGCTAGGAATCTTGTAAGAGGTCCATGACTAAGGAATTTATTGCTAGTGCTCTCGAGGACGTGTAACTTCGATGGATTTCTCACCCACTGCCTGCGATATGTAAGGTACAATTGAATCACAGACCAGAGAGCAGTGTCAGCAGCAGTAGTAGTAGTAGCCCGCTGTCGGGCGGTTGGGTCAGATAGCTCGTAGAGAGCAGTTGTCGAATTGTATAGCTCACAGAGAGCACTTGTGTCCTGAAGTTCAGACAATGCCGTCCAGTAGTGGTGTTTTGTAGCTCGAGAAAAGCAGTAGAGTTATGGAATTACCGAGATCGGTCGTGGAGAACGATGGCGGTGCCTGAGCGATGTATTATAAGGTAAAATCCTAATATTATTGTTCTTTATTGCCACGCGCGTATGTTAATTGCTGCAACTGATTTCTGTACTATTGTTATACCAAAGTCCCATGTAAATGTTTTCAAAAATCTTTCAGTAATAATCATTCTTATAAAGATATCTTTTGACAGTCATTCATCTGAATTTAGTTTTACTGATTTCTCCTATCCATAGTCCTGCCGATTATCGCAAAGAAAATCAGTTGTTTTCCATACATAACTGTTGTGTACATAGTTCCGCGTAGTCAGCGCGTACACAACTTTCCCACTAGAGCGCGCCCCGCTAAGCACAACAGCGCAGGCGCAGCGCTCGTCCTTCTCCGTACTACGAAATGGCGCTGCCTTAGAGATGGACCAAATTCTGCTTCCGCCGATCAGCGTATTAATATGTAACGCAGCCAATGAGATTGCTACTAGCGTAGAACCTTTTCTCCTCACGGACCACAATCGCGCAGTGATACCTGAACGCGCGAGGAATTATAACGAGTGTACAGACCACCAATTAGTCAGTCTGCATTTGTCTGCACCAGTCTGTACCAGTCTGCATTAGTCTGTACCAGTCTATAGTCAAGTTTCTTTCTGCACCTAAGAAGATTATCATATTCCTGTACACAGCCATGAAGATAAATGTATAAACACTTTGTCAAGAATCAGAGATATGTGAAAATAAGATTAACGTACCAAGACCTAAGGAACTTCAGATTGTCAATTGTAAATAGCATCCAGAATCAAGTTACGTAATGTTTATGCTTGTTATTTTTTTAATAAATGTGTGTGAAAATTAATCAAGTTCTGTTTAAAGGTGGTCACCGTTAATCTGCTACTCTAAGCATGCAAGTGGCATTTCTATCGTCTGACCTAACGGCAGAAGATAAACACGCCACGATAAGACCACGAGACATATTGCTGACACTCGCCTACTTCGTTAGAGCGACAAGTCAAATAATCTGATGGTGTGTGTATCGAAGGTCTTACAGTACGCACACCACAATAACAAAATCTAGTGGCCAGCATTGCACTGCGCTGTGCCAGAAAAATTTCTTACAGGAGCAGATAGATACGCGTTAACCGGCGACATAATTGAAGTAAGAATTTTCAGTTTATTCAGAATGATTCTTCAGGGCCATGACGCAGCACTGCTGACGTCCACATGTACCAGTTTAGATTCACTGTCAGTTAATTATTAAAAAGGTCACATTAGGAGATTTCTTTTGAAAGGTTGTATATGAGTCTCATTTTTATTGGGAGGTTAGTCACTTTTTTATTGGGAGGTTACGGAATTTATCTGTTAGTTTGCTACAAAGTCAAATGCAGCACCGATGAAGTGATCTTGAAGCAGCCATTCACAACTCAAGTTTCAGGACATACAGCGATAGCAGCAGCGCAAAACACAAACCAGCTTGATATAGTCAACTGGCGAGGATAGTAGCCGGCAGCAGGACGGGCAACGATGATGCATGTTAAACTGACTTGTCCCGTAAGACATAGTGGGTGGCATGAAAGCACACGAATGTGAATGACACTGGAAGTTTTGCTGGAAACACTAAAGTTTCTTTAGTAACATTAACTATCTACATGTTTGTACACAACTCCAACTACATTGTCGGTGTCACCCGCAGCAACAGCTACTTAAATTTGATTTTCGTAGCTGCAGAGTACAGCTCACATTGTAATTAGAATATTGGTCATAGTAATATGTCATTGGCCAAAGAGAAGAAAGAGCCTAATCGAGGCAGGTGCAGAAGACTGAAAGTAGCTCATGAAGCAGTTTAGAAGACACTTTCCAGTGGTTCACATAGTCTGCGACTAGTATTCACACTGACAATATGTACTCATTACGAATGAATATTTTATAGCGTACAAATAAAGTTAAACGATTGGTCAGCCTCGGCACACATTTCAACTTAAATTCGCGAGTGTACGATTCCGAGCTATTACCTACATAGTGTCAGACTAGTTTTTGCAGGGCACCATGCATGTACAGCGAACCGAATATGTTTCCACGTAAAAGTAATTATTAGAGCAAAAATATCCCTGGAGAACGTTTAGGTATGAATTCGCAAGATGCGACTTGAAATTGTTGTTAATTTGTTTGCAGACAGTTTTATGAATATGTAATGGCGCTCTGCAAGTGAAGTTTAGAATTCGCCAACTTACATTCAAATATTACCACTACGCCGGCTCTAAAGACTGTTTCCTTTCTTTTCTTTCTCATTAATAGAAAGTGGCATCTCACTACCCTGAGAATTTTCATTTAAGTAGTGTTGAGGTTTCCCACTTGCCGTTCTATTCTGCAAAATCTACTGAATGGTTGCGCAAACTTTCGGATTAAATGAAGACCAAGTGTGAGATCGATGCAGCGTTACAAGACGTGAGTTAAGTTAACCTCTTAACAGTGAATCAGGTATTTTGCAGGTGTGACGAACCTTCTCTTTATGAGCTGGTGAACGTAACCATCCGCACGCAACGATTCATCAGGGACGCGATAATTCTTGTGGAATTGTTAGTGTTCATGTTCAAATGTGCGTGAAATCTTATGGGACTTAACTTCTAAGGACATCAGTCCCTAAGCTTACACACTACTTCACCTAAATTATCATACGGACAAAGGCGCACACCCATGCCCGAGAGAGGACTCGAACCTCCGCCGGGACCCGTCGTTTTGTATTTATGAACTGTTAGTGTTTATGTTTCACAGCTGGAACAACCCCTTACCCCATCCTAATTGGTCCATATGGCTCTGAGCACTACGGGACTTAACATCTGAGGTCATCAGTCCCCCAGAACTTAGAACTACTTAAACCTAACTAACCTAAGGACATCACACACATCCGTGCCCGAGGCAGGATTCGAATTTGAGACCGCCGCGGTCGCGCAGTTCCAGACTGAAGCGCCTAGAACCGCTCAGCCACTCATCCTAATTAATCAGTTACTAAGGAAGGTTAGGGACTGTTACACTTGAAGTCCCTTACATGGGGTAACAGCTAATAGTCTGTGAATGACTGGCGTCGCTGAACAGTTTGATTAATGGATGTCAAATTGCTGTATTTGGTACCTCTTTACGGGGAAACAACCAACAGACTTTGAATGATTCGTGTGATAAGAAATATTTTGAACAGTGGATTTTACGTGTGCATGTTCAACATGGTGTAATTGACGTGATGATAAGTCTTCGAAACATACAACATGTGAACTTCGTATACTAAAACTGAATAATCATTAGTTGCTATGAGTAGGAACTATTTTCAGAAACTAATAATACGTTTTGCAAACTTAATTACTTTCAATATTGACACTTTGAGAAACTTTGATTTTGAACTTCTATTGAGGTTCATGTTGTTACTGACATTAAATATTGCGAGTATTACATTTGGAAATGTTAATAACAGACAGTCAATGTTAGCAGAAGATAACAATTGCAAGCTGTTGTGGAACATTGCAGATATAATGAAGCCCGAGTGGACGCTTATTGCCACGATATTAATCTGATGATGGTGTGCAAACTGCGAGTAGAGCTGCGCGAGTGAATGCGACGTGATAATCAGAGAGCATGTGTGACTTTGAGTGCGAAAACAACAGAGGTGCATTACAAGTGACTGACGATGATCCAGCCGGAAAATGAAATTAGCGGCTATGCGGCAACTTGGTGGCGTCTGGGGCACTTAGCGAATGGCGTGCGCCACGTCGAGAGGGGCAGGCAGCAGCGGAGAACTGCCGCCGAGTGAAAAGGCTCTGGCTGGTTTGGACGCTTGACTCATGCGGCTTCAGCCTCACGACAGCGTGGAGATGGCGTCTGACTTCACCGTAATTAATGCAAGTTGTATTTACACAATTATTAAATAAATTCGACGAAACCAGTGATGAACGGAAACAAAGTAAAAAGGATTTGTCAAAAGAATTTCGTAGAGAATGTAAAGTAACCACTGATAAAAATAACAACTGAACAAATCAGTTGAACAGAGTTTTTGAGCCAAATTAAAAAATGAGATCTGAAGTGAGAGATATGAAAATGTTTTAATGGCTAGGAACATAAATACTGAAAATAACGAATTAAATACCGAAAGGAAACGTCAGAAATAATTCATGATCTGCATAATGCACAGGAAAATCGATAAATTGGGAAAGAATGAAGAGCAGAGGTAAGCATTAATGTCAGTGAGAGCTGGTCGCTCAGAATGGGGCTGGCTAGGTTCAAAAAATGGCTCTGAGCGCTATGGGACTTAACACTATGGTCATCATTCCCCTAGAACTTAGAACTACTTAAACATAACTAACCAAAGGACATCACACAACGCCCAGTCATCACGCGGCAGAGAAAATCCCTGACCCCACCGGGAATCGAACCCGGGAACCCGTGCGCGGGAAGCGAGAACGCTACCGCACGACCACGAGTTGCGGACGGGTAGGCTAGGGTTACGATTGTGGACAGCGAGGTAACTAGTTACTCACGCTTGCACAACACATACGTAAACTTTATTTAAGAAATTAAAATTTTAAAACAATCTCTTAAAAAGACGCAATTGACTTTATGACGGCTGAAGGCCTTATCACAAAAAATAAATTCCTCAATTTTATGGCCGAAGTCCACCAATAATAACCTCAAACACTAAACGACTGAAGGCCTGAATTAGAAGTCAGAAGAACAATTCCAAGAAGCACATATCAGGAAAGATACTTCGTCTTAAAACAAACTGTAACACGGCTGAAGGAGTATTATAAAAGTAGAGAAATTATCACTCGGCTGAAGGCCATAAACAATTTCAGATAAGAAACAGCTGACGGCCTGAATTAGAAGTCTCGAAAACAATTCCAAATTGCAAAAAAAAATGGTTCAAATGGCTCTGAGCACTATGGGACTCAACTGCTAAGGTCATTAGTCCCCTAGAACTTAGGACTAGTTAAACCTAACTAACCTAAGGACATCACAAACATCCATGCCCGAGGCAGGATTCGAACCTGCGACCGTAGCGGTCTTGCGGTTCCAGACTGCAGCGCCTTTAACCGCACGGCCACTTCGGCCGGCTCCAAATTGCACTTTTAAAATAAACACCTTGCTTTTTAAACAAGTTTGCTTAAGTAAACTTACTGTAACCCGGCCGAAGGCCTTACAACGAAAGAAGTGAAATTATTATTCGGCCGAAGGCCACACCAACAATAATTAGAAAATTACAAATATCCTTAAAACAACCATCACAATCTAAGGAACCAGGACAAGCAGCTCTCAGTTAGGGTTCCAAATGTCAGCCTGGGAAGCCAACTCAAACATAAGGTAAGGTGAGACATGCAGTTTAGAGTTGTACTCACGTAAGAGGATGGCAACTCAAACTAGGGGCAGCTTGAGCAACGACAGACCGACTAACCAATCCCCTAACGTCCGATCACCGGTACAACGATGGAATATTTTTAGGCACTGCCACTCACGGACAGACAAGGCGAGCAAACATAGTGGCGCCAGTGAACACACTAAGAATACGAGACGCCACTATCGCTGTTACAAGATCCCAAGTTATGAAGAGCATCAAAGCGAGCTGCACTCGGATCAGTCAGACCTAGATATCGTACTTAAAAGTAAGAGAACAGAATCATTTAAAGGAGAAATAGAGGTAACATATCTCGAAAAATATATTAAAAGGGTAAACAGAGTAATGTAAATGTCGAAATTATGGAAAATGAATTTGATTGTTGTACAGTGGAGAGTAGTAATAGATTAATGAAGCATTCAGGTAAATGTATGAAAGAAGTATGTAAACAAGTAGATTTATGAGGAAGTAGTAGTGTTCTTGACATCTGCTTTAACATTTGCAGAAAAAAATATAACTTTATTTGATCGGATATGCAACAGTGATTATTGTATGTTCACACATTTGCAGAATATTCACAGAAGCAGACATATCCATTAAATCTCACGAAGTATGGGCACAGAGCGATGAAAGTGCAATGACCACATAAAATTAATCGCAGGTAAGGCAGATGCTGTAAGGAGAATAGCTGGAGGATTCCTCAGGAAATGTAGTCCACCCATAAAGAAGGTAGCTGACAAAACCATCGTTCGACCAATACTTGAAAATTCCTTGTCAGTCTGGCACCAACAATACAGAGGACTGTTAGAAGAACTAGAGAAGATACAAAGAAGACCGGTTCGGTTCATTTCGTCGCAGTTCCATTTAGGAAGCAAGAAAGTGCCACGGAAATGCCCATCCAACTCCAGTGGTAGAAGTTTCGCATTAAGGTGTGGTTTACTACAAGCAGTCCTGTTGGCAGAACATCCCCAACAGAGCATTATAGCAGAGGTTGAAAATGCCGCTTCAGTTGCAAATTACTTAATTTTCACACCACCGGTTTCGGACTGTTACAATCCATACTCAGGTGTTACTCCCTGTTCTGCGCTCATAGGCAGCACACGGCGCGCCCCGTACACGCGGCTCTCCGGGACCACAGCACAGCTACGACACCTGAGCATGGGCTTGTAACGGTCCGAAAGCGGTTGTGTTAAAATAAAGTAATTTATAACTGAAGCGGTATTTTCAACCTCTGTGTATTTTACTGTTAAAATTCCGAGACCATACATTTATAGAAGAATAAATGATTATCTTGGTTCCTCCCACTCCGTCCTACGAATTAAGTGAAGGTAAAATAAGAGTGTGAATGTAAAGTTAGAGAGGCTCGAGTTCACACTAAGCGCTACCATCAATGGATCCGTCTTCTTACTGTTGAGGATTGGATCAGGAAAAAAGGTTACTGACAGTCGGTGAAAGCGTACCCTCCATCATACATCACAAGGTGGCTTGCGGAATTTGACAGTAGAGTATAGTTAGTTACATTTACAGCACACATTTTCTAGTTTTCCTAGTTCTGTAAACTATGAGAAACTGGGTCACTTTTTTGAACATCCTGTAGAATGAAACGGAACTGAATACAAAAATATATTTCCTTTTTTAGTTATTTACACGTAAAGTTCCGTAGGAGATCATGGAACGTGTCAGTACATGAAATTGCAGCATAAAAGTAATTACAGATATAAATGAAATGTTTTTCAAGCAAAAAAAGAAAAAGCCACAAGTTTCAGTAAACGGAGCGAACAATATAGCATAAGAATCTGTTTAGTTTTTCAAGGAACTCCTCAACAGAATAGAAGGGGTGACTCATGAGCAAACTCTTCAGTTTCGATTTGAAAGCGAGTGGATCACTGCTAAGATTTTTGAACTCTCGTGGGAGCTTATTGAAAATGAATGCAGGAGTATACCCCACACCTTTCTGCGCAAGAGTTAAGAAAGTCCGAACCAAATGCAGGTAGGATTTCTGCTGAGTGTTAACTGAGCGAAAGCTGCTTATTCTTGGGAATAAGCTGCTACTGTTAACAAGAAACGACACTAAAGAATATATATACTAAGAGGCCAATGTCAAAATACCCGGACTAGTCAACAGGGGTCGACAAGAGGTTCGCGAACTTATTCCACACACAGAACCGCCCGTTTCTAAGCCAAAAATATCCTTTGAGAATGGGAAGAGTTACCCCAAAATATAATACCATATGACATAAGCGAATGAAAATAAGCAAAGTAGACTAATTTTCGTGTCGAACGATCACTTACTTCAGATATCGTTCGAATAGTTAAAATGGCAGCATTAAGTCTTTGAACAAGATCCTGAACGTGCGGTTTACACGACAGTTTACTACCCTTCCGAACATCTAGAAATTCGAACTGTTCAGTTTCACTGATCATACACCCACTCTGCCAAATTAAAACGTCGGGTGTGTTAGAAAGTGTAAAAACCGAGTCTTACTGTGATTCAGCGTTAGTTTATTTTCTATAAGCCATGAACTTATGTCATGAACTGCACTGTTTGAAACCGAGCCAATGTTGCACACTACATCCTTTACTATCAAACTAATGTCATCAGCAAACAGAAATATCTTAGAGTTACCCGTAATACTAGAGCGCGTATCGTTTATATAAATAAGGAAAGGGAGTGGCCCCAACACTAACACATGTTTCATTTGTGTCGCTCTGGTGTCAAACACCCCAAATGACGAAGGTGCGCGTCTCTTAGCGCCGCGTTTGGAACTGTGAATACAGACGTGCGGATAGCATCACCGAGACACGCCGTATTACAGAGGTCCGTTCAAAGCGCCAGGAGGGCGCCTCTGGAGATAAAGGGGGTATTACCGCTCGCCGCGTATTACCGGGCTGTTTCGCCGGTGCTGCACTGATCCGCTGTCCCCTCGTCAGCTACGGGCGCCGCGGTATTGTCGCGTTTACATATTGACAGCGGGCACCTCCTAATCCCCCACCACACAGAGCCCCAGCGGCGGCGGCGGCGCTGACGTGTCTGCCTGCCTGCCCAATGGCGTCCCGAGCCCCATGCTGTGCTGTTGGCTGCCTCCCACGCTACACTCCCACTCAGAGGAGCGAGCAAGTGAGCCTCCGTGTTTGAAGGCTTGAAGATGTTCTTTGAGGAATAACGACAGACGATTCCACTAAATGTGCATCAAAACAACCATCACCTACAGCTTCTATGCACTGAGGTGACCAAAGTCATGGGATAGCAATATGCACATGTACAAAATGGCTCTGAGCACTAAGGGACTTAACTACTGTGGTCATCAGTCCCCTAGAACTTAGAACTACTTAAACCTAACTAACCTAAGGACATCACACACATCCATGCCCGAGGCAGGATTCGAACCTGCGACCGTAGCAGTCGCGCGGCTCCGGACTGCGCTCCTAGAACCGGCTATGCACATGTACAGATAGCAGCAGTGCCGTGTACGCAAGGTATAAAAAGACAGTGCATTGGCGGAGCAGTTATTTGCTTTCAGGTGATTCATGTGAAAAGGTTTCGCCGGCCGGAGTGGCCGTGCGGTTCTAGGCGCTACAGTCTGGAACCGAGCAACCACTACGGTCGCAGGTACGAATCCTGCCTCGGGCATGGATGTGTGTGATGTCCTTAGGTTAGTTAGGTTTAAGTAGTTCTAAGTTCTAGGCGACTGATGACCTCAGAAGTTAAGTCACATAGTGCTCAGAGCCATTTGACCCATTTTTGAAAAGGTTTCCGACGTGATTATGGCTGCCCGACGGGAACTGACAGTCTTTAAACGCGGTATGGTAGCTGAAACATGTTGAAACTAGACGCATGGGACCTTCTGTTTCGGAAATCTGAAGCATTACTTCTCACCAAGGACAATGCAGTGTCACACGGCCTACACTTAATGAGTGACACTGAGTAGGATTGTCAGTACTAACAGACAAGCAACAATGCGTGAAAAAACTGCACAAATCAATGCGGGACGTACTACGAACGTATCCGTTAGGACAGTGAGGCGATATTTGGAGTTAATAAGCTATGGCAGCAGTGGTTTCGGTAACAGCACGATATCGCCTGCAGAGCCTCTCCTAGGCTCGTGAACATACCGGCTGGATTGGTTCAAATGGCTCTGAGCACTATGGGACTTAACAGCTGTGGTCATCAGTCCCGTAGAACTTAGAACTACTTAAACCTAACTAACAAGGACATCACACAACACCCAGTCATCACGAGGCAGATAAAATCCCTGACCCCGCCGGGAATCGAACCCGGGAACCCGGGCGCGGGAAGTGAGAACGCTACCGTACGGCCACGAGCTGCGGACCTGGCTCGATTGTAGGCGACTGGCCTGGTCAGATGAGTCCCGATTTCAGTCGTTAAGAGCTAATAGTAGGTGTCGGCTGTGACGCAGACCCACGAAGCCGTTGAATCAAGGTCTCAACAAGGTACTATGCAAGCTAGTGGTGGATCCATAACGATGTGGGCTATGTTTACATGGAATGGATTGGGACCTCTGGTGAAACTGAACTAATCATTCATTGCAGGTTGAGCTACTTGGAGACTATTGGCAATCATTCATGGATCTCATGCTACCAAACAACGATGGAATTTTAAGGATGACAATGGGCCATGTCACAGGGCCACGACTGTTCGCGCTTGGTTTGAAGAACATTGTGCGTAGTTCGAGGGAGTGATTTGGTCACCCAGATCACCAGACATGAATCCTATCCAACATTTTTGGGACATCATAGAGAAGTCAGTCAGTGCACAAAATCCTACATCGGCAACGTTTTAGCAATTCTGGCTCAATATTTCTACTACGGACTTACAACTACCTGTTGAGTGGCTGCGCTATGCCGGGCAAAAGGAGGTCTGATACGATATTGGAAGGAATCCAACGACTTTTGTCATCCCAAGGTAATATTACTTCGCTTCGTACTCTTCTAAACGGACTACACTTAAAAAGACTCCGAACTAATTTTCGAAGGGTGGTCGTAAAGTATGAGGGTAGTCAAATGAAAATCTAGAAAGTGGTATTAGGAATCGAAGTTTTATCGTGAGTTTTCTGTAAGTTGGCAGTACTCTTATCCATGATATAAGGCATGTCCTGCAGGTGGCAACATACTAAAGAGAAAAGAAACGCGTTCACAGTAACAGTTCAGAACGGCTGCCCCACTTGCGGCATGCATCAAGGTAAAGCAGCGTTCTGTCATACGTTTTCTGTGTAGTGATGGTACGAAATCTATTGAAATCTATTGACGAATGAAGGCCCACTTTGGTGGTGCATGTCTGTCATTGCAGAAGGGGTATGAGTGGAATAGGAATTTTGGAAATGGAGTGAGATGTGTCACAAAAACTCAGCACCCATGTCACGCACACCACAGTCTGACAACGTAGTAGGTTGTAGCAGTTCAAGCCATTTTGACAGAAAACTTCCTTGCGATAGTGTGTGATGGATGAAATAGCCGCAAATATGAACGTTATTCATGGCTCAGCACATCACACCATTCGTAAAGTTCTTAAATTTCTGCAAGATGGATACCACAGCGGCTCACTTCAGAACGGAAAGATTAATACACTGCCACATCCAACATACTCACCAAACCTCGCACTGAGAGATTACAACTTGTTTTTATTACTCAATGAGGTGAAGAGAGGAACGTAATTTAGTTCCGATGAACCAATAAAGATATGCAACAGGCGGCACATGAATGCCTTGCGCACGCGACCAAAAATAATTTTTTTTTTTCTGAGGAGTCTGTGCGGTTTCCATATGCTGCGTATGTGTGTCGAATGACAGGAAAACTAAGTCGAATGTCAACAGACTTGTATTCCTCCTCCATTTAATAACAATTTTAAAAAAGTTTTTAAGGTTTTGATCTGACTTCCCCTCGTATCACTTCGAAAAATAAAGATTTGTAAGTAATTTTTGGTTTGTTTGCAGGTAAGAGAAAACACAGAAGAATGATGACATTATCATTTAAACATTTATATTTAATTTATTTTTTCAGATAGTTGTACTGCTTTACATGTATTTTTATATAATCGGAATAGAGTCGTCTTATCGCAATACTGGGGTGAGATGTTTCACCACAGGACAAGAAAACAACATAGATGAAAGTAGAAGGCCTTTTTATTCATAGACAGTATGTCGCAGTAAATTAATTAATGAGCCGTCGACATTAGCTGCATTTATTGTTACATACTACACAATGAAACCAGCATAGAGGGACCCTGTGGTTTTCTGGACAGCAAGGTGTGGAGGGGAGGGGGTGGTGATCTGTTAGACACCTGCAGGAGATAGCAAGACGTTGTTAACAAAAGACACATTTATTGGTTATGGATACATAGTTGCCTTCTTTAAGGATGCCGGTAGCCACGTGAGCTTATGAGGCTAGTGCTAGACCAGTAAGCCCTAACACCACCAAGACTCTCAGTCTTGGCCGATCAGCAGTGGACATCGACGTCACAGGAGGTTGTTGACTGGACGCAGATTACGAGGAAGCTCTTGTCGACGACGTGTGTCGTGTCCTGCGAAAGGCACCCAACAACTCTGCCCAATATGGCAGTATTCCCGAAGATTTATGCCATGGTCTCTCAGTGAGAGATCAGCAAGCAACGCCAGTATCTGGTCGTGGATGCAGCTACGGAGACGGCAGCATATACCATCAAGAAGTCCTGCAGAGAGCATAGTCATAGGAGTCATCCAAGTCTTTTCCTCTGCGAAGTTGGAGTCGAGGTAACAGCAGCCCATGATAGACAACTCTTCCTGGCTGCACTGGCTGTTATGTCGTTGGTCGAAGTCGTGTAGGCAGACCGCCGATGGAGTATTACTGATCGAACTTCAGAACTGGGCAGCTGCAAACTAATAAATACTGTAATATTTGTACTGGTCGGTGTAAGCCAATGACGTTTCCATGAGGCAAGAATGACCAAATGTGGCCTAGTTTTCTGGACCCGTCATGGTTAAGCCACTCTTGCGTATGACTTAAACATTCTTGATCATCTGCTTCCTGCAGTGTGTGGCAATTAACTTGGTGGTGTGCACATGGTATACGCGATACCACCTCTACTTTCTTGTGGGCAGCCCATTCTAGAAACTGCATGGTAGCCAGCTTTGGTTACAGCTCTGGTGTTAACGGCAGCCATGATAAACTTTAAAATTTGGTACATATCCCCACAATAAAAACAACAGTATTATGGGAATCGATACAAAAACCGTGTGTTTCATTCCAAATATTACACACAAGCATCCCTTCCTCAACTTTATAATAGTTGCTGCCATGTACGGTATTCGCAACACGCCGTTCAGTCCTCTGCTGGAGGATCAACACGATGCCGCACTCTTACTTTCTCCGGAGGAGTTCCTCTCCTCCGGTGTTTTAAACTTTCTTGTCG
Source organism: Schistocerca piceifrons (assembly GCF_021461385.2). Lineage (NCBI taxonomy): Eukaryota > Metazoa > Arthropoda > Insecta > Orthoptera > Acrididae > Schistocerca > Schistocerca piceifrons. The sequence continues at coordinate 295,642,201 of NC_060144.1, read as the reverse complement.
CACATTGCGTGATTCATTATGAACCAACATCAGTTTCATATGCGCTTATCTATATATTTACAGGTTGCATACTTTTAATTTTTGTGCATAGTCGTTCTTCTGCCTGTAGCTTGAAACCAAAACTACCTTGGCGCTGTTCCAGTTCGATGTTATTGTCGTCGTTGTGATCTTCAGTCCGAAGACTTGTTTGATACAGCTCTCCAAGGTAGTCTATTCAGTGCAAGCCTCTTCATATCTGAACAACTACTTCAACCTACATTTGAATTCGTTTACTGGATTCATCCCTAGGTCTTCCTCTACAACCTATCCCTCCCACATCTTCCCCATTACCAAAGTGACGTTTTCTTGAGTCATGTGCCTTCCTTTTTTGATCAAGTCGTACCATATATTTCTTCTTCCACAATTAGATGCAGTACGTCCACATTAGTTACTTGATCTACGCATCTGATCTTCACCATTCTTCTGCAGTAGTTTACTTAAAAACTTTCTATTCTCTTCTAGTCTAGTAGGTCTTCCGCATTTCATATCCATACAATGCTCCACTTCACACAAATACCCTGTAAATGGCTCCCTTTCACTTAGGTGCATATTAGATGTTAACAAGTTCCTCTGCATCAGAAATGATGTTATTGCTATTGGCTGTATGCATTTTATGTCTCCTTTACATCGGACAACGTTAGATAATCTCCTATATAGACAGGATACTATTAATAGCTCATTTCCTAATCTAATTTCCTTATCAACTGATTTCATTCGCCAATATTCCTTTATTCATGATTAACTGAAGTGAAGTAGTCCTCAAATAATCTCTTTGCTAGACGTCTTCCAGTCTTTGCAACAGCTCATCCAAGTCCTTAGCTGCCTCTGACAGAACTGCAGTGTCACTGGCAGGTGTCAAGTATTTTATTTCTTCTCCCTCAACTCTACTCTCTTTCCAGACCTTTCCGTGATCTCACTTAATGTTTGCTCTTTGTGCGGATTCAGTAATATCAAGAACAGACAACGAAACTGTCTCACTCTTTTCTTGACTACCGCTTCTCTTCCATGTGCAGCTGAAGTTCGGTTTCTGTAGAAGTTTAACGTTTCTGCCCCTGTATTTTATCCCCGCTATCTTCAAAAGCTTAAAGAGTCTAGTCCGATCCACATTGCCAAAGGCTTTCTCTAAATATACAAAATCTACAAAATTCGGTTTGTTTTTCTCCAACCCGTATTCTAAGATAAGACGTTGAATTTGTACTGACACCTGTTCCTACATTTCTCCGCAACACAAACCGATTTTCCCCGAGATCGGCATCCATTAGTATTTTCATTCTTCTGTAAATAGTTCGTGTATACATTTTGCAACCATGACTCATTGAACCAATAGTTAGGTAGTATTCACACTTGTCAGCACCTACCTTCATTGGAATGGGAGTTATTACATTATTCTTGTAGTATGGAAGTATTTCTCCTGTCTCATATATGTTACACAATAGTTTTAATTGTCATAGCATTGCCAGATCTCCCAAAAAGATCTCAAAAAGATCCCTACTGGAGCCTTGTTTCAACTTACGTCTTTCTGTACCTTGTCAAATTCTTCTCGCAGTATCATATATTCTATTTCTTCAACTGCTTCCTATTCCCTCTTTATCGAAGTTGCTTCTCCTTACGTCTTTCAGGGTTCTCTTCTATGCTTGGCTTACCATCTGAGCTTTTGATATTCATACAAAATGCTCTTAGTAGCTAATTTCCGACATCTCTTTTCTAGACACAATCTTATTCGTTCAGCTGCTCTTCCAGGTCCCTAGCTGCCCCTGACAGATTACAATACTCGTTCAACCTTTCAGCTCTCCCTTATATGCTTAGCACTGGCTTACCTTGTAAGCTTTTGGTATTCATACAGCTCCATGCCTTATTTCTAAAGGCATCCTGTCGGCAGACGATGGTTGAAGTGATCGCTATAGCAATCAGAAATCTACATATACCAGTTTCCGAATTCTGGCCCCTGTTTTTACCAGAACCACTGTGGAACCTATTGGTCAATGGCCTGAAGATGGCGTAGCATATCGCCGAAACTCGTGTGCAAATAAAATAAACTTGGAAACTAGGCGGCTGAAAGGTGTTTGGTTTGATATACAGTATCTAATAGCCGAGTCTTGCAACCATCTCTGAAGAGATGGACATAAAGATATGCATCTTCAGTTTTCTTATAAGTGACATCTGTCTTTTCCATAGTCAACCCTGCGCCATAGAAGCGTCATTTATGGAAGATAAAGGTTCTTCATCTTGCTCGACTTGATATTCGTCAGGAGACTCATTAGAAAGTGCTGTGGTTTGTCCTGTAGATGTTGCTGTCAGTTTTTACATGGTCCGTAACAAGAAAACGATCTGTATTCTTCACTGCTGCAAAATGATGTCCGCTAAACGCAACGGGATTTTAAAGCTCGATACCACTTTCCTTGAACTCATTCACTGTGTTACCGAGTGTAACCACTTTCAATACTCAAAGCTCCGTAAATGCTTAACAGATGATGGGATAGTGAATTTCGCCTTTGATCTTACAATAGTTGGTTGTGTTAAAAGTTTTTGTCGTAGGATTAACAGGACATAAATGAGTAGAGACTGTAAAATTCTTGCTTTGTGACACTGTCGGGTAGAAGAAAGTAAAATGATATATCTACATTATTATTCCTTTAGAGATTATTTTTAATGCCCTGAAAAATACAAATGCCCTGAAAATTACAACGCGTCAGCCAAAACACGTGACAGTTACCAAGCACACTCTGAACTGGCATCAACGGTTGCAGAGTGCGATCTTTAGTACCTCACTTCATGGATGTTAGCAGCACCCTAATGTCAGCTTATGATATGCACTGGGTCCCGAGCGACAAAGCTATTATATATAAGCGGAAGTGAAGAGACGAGCAATCCACAGCTACTAATTGTTCAACAAAAATCCGAGTGTGCCCTAAAACTACTAATACACTGCAGTTGGGGATTACTCCCACCATCATTCACACCTACAAGTGGTATTCAATCCATGTTAACCATTGGGCAACAACGCTTCGATTTCTGTTCATCTTGAATTTATCACCCCCTGCTCTAAATGGTCCCGATTGTTTTAAAGTTTGCAATATATCTCAAATTTCTAAAATATCTTGAGAAATTCTGGGACCTACATATTCCATCAGCTAACTCACTTTGACTTCTCACACTTCACCCTATGTAACCACTATAAAAACTCTACCAACGTACACCATCCCTGTACCTTCACGCACTCCATATCTTTTTAGTGGGTATCTCTAACCAAGTCTTACTTTGTGATTAAAAAACTCGTACAGAAATCAGATCCTACCTACAAGCTACTGTCCCCCCTTATATTCTCCCTCTATGAACCAAGGTTCTACAACCTGTCCGTTCCGATTCATAGTAATTGTCTTAACTGCCATAGCACTCACTTAGAAGTCTCTTTGCAATCCACCCGCAGGTGAATGACCTAGAGTTGCAGCTACCAATTTACCTACAGTGAACAGCCATAAAGTAGTCACGTTCACCAAGATATCCATTTAAATCTAAATCGCTGTCTGAAAATAGGCCCTTAATTTTAAAAACAAAGAGTAAAGATATAGCCTGAAGAGTGTCATAATGTTATCTTACAGGTTTTTCCCATAATGATGGACAAAAAGAAAAATAAAGAAGGACGAGCAAGAAATAACCGTATTGTACCTATTCACGAATTCTTAACCAGCCGATGTAATTTAGCGGTATCTGTATTTCACGGATCGCAATATACGTTCGGAACACTCTTTGTATTATGTGCATGTCATGGAAGGTATTTCGTAGGTTCGTAGTACGGTACTGATTGGTCTCGTGCTACTAGCAGCCGCATGTTCGTAACCATTCATTTCTGTGTGGCTAAACAGAGAGTTCCCACACTCCGTCTGTTTTTTATGGTATCGGTAACCACATTAAACCCAAATTCTCTAATATTTAGTTATATTTTGCTACTGCTGTCATAGATGAATCTCCGTAGCATTTTTAGCAAACGAATACGATAAGTCAGATCTTTAATTTCACAACTCTTTAAATACATTTATGGTCTTTTAATTTGATTTTGTTGTTTGCACTGGTACTTCTAAAATAACAAAACACTTTGCTTAAAACTGCATTATTTTAGTAGCTTTGCTTCTATGCTCAATCGTACGAAAATACTTATATTACTAAAATACTTATATTTTTTAACCTTACTCAACTGAGCCTTCTACTCATTATGTGATATGCAGTGCTTTATGCCATCGGAGTCAATACAAACCGATCGATCACAGTATCTGTATATTCTTTGGCTGTGAGTGCGCTTTCAATTTGTCTGCGTATATTTGCACTAGGCAATTTAGTGTGTCGCAGCAAGAGACCTTTGGAGGAAAGAGAACCATTTGCATGAATATCAAGAGCACAGATGGAAACCCAGTTCGAAGCAAAGAAGGGAAAGCAGAAAGATGGAAGGAGCATATAGAGAGCCTATACAAGTGCGATGTGCTTGAGGACAATATTATGGAAATGGAAGAGGATGTAGATGAAGATGAAATGGGAGATATGCTACTGCGTGAAGAGTTCGACAGAGCACTCAAAGACTTAAGTCGCAACTAGGCCCCGGGAGTAGACATCATTCCATTAGAACTACTGACAGCCTTGGGAAAGCCAGTCCTGACAAAACTCTACCATCTGGTGAACAAGATGTATGAGACAGGAGAAATACCCTCAGACTTCAAGAAGAATATAATAATTCCAATCCCAAAGAAAGCAGGTGTTGACAGATGTGAAAACTACCGAACTATCAGTTTAGTTAGATACGGATGCTAAATACTAACACGAATCCTTTACAGATGATTGGAAAAACTTATAGAAGCCGATCTCCGGGAAGATCAGTTTGGATTCCGTAGAAATGTTGGAACATGTGAGGCAATACTGACCCAGTGACTTATCTTAGAAAATAGATTAAGGAAAGGCAAACCTACTTTTCTAGCATTTGTATATTTACAGAAGGCTTTTGATAATGTTGACTGGAATAATCTCTTTCAAATTCTGAAGGTGGCAGGGGTAAAATACAGGAGCGAAAGGCTATTTACAACTTGTACAGAAACTAGACGGCATTTATAAGAGCAGTGGTTGGGAAGGGAGTGGGACAGGGTTGTAGCCTATCCCAGATGTTATTCAATCTGTAAATTGAGCAAGCAGTAAAGGAAAGAAAAGAAAATTTCGGAGTAGGAATTCAGTTCCGTCTAGAAGAAATAAAAATTTTCATGTTCACCGATGATATTGTAATTCTGTCAGAGACACCAAAGGACCTGGAAGAGCAGCTGAACGGAATGGACAGTGTCTTGAAAGGAGGATATAAGATGAACATCAACAAAAGCAAAACGAGGATAATGGAATGCAGTCGAATTAAACCAGGTGATGCTGTGGGAATTAGATTATGAAATGAGACGCTTAAAGTAGTAAATGAATTTTTCTATTTGATGAGCAAAATAACTTATGATGGTCGAAGTAGAGAGGATGTAAAATGTAGACTGGTAATGGCAAGGAAAGCGTTTCTGAAGAAGAGAAATTTGTTAACATCGAGTATAGATTTAAGTGCCAGGAAGTCGTTTCTGAAAGTATTTGTATGGAGTGTACCCATGTATGGAAGTGAAACGAGGACGATAAATAGTTTAGACAAGAAGAGAATAGACGCTTTCGATATGTGGTGCTACAGATGAATGCTGAAGATTAGATGGATAGATCACACAACTAATGAAGAGGTATTAAATGGAATTGGAGAGAGTAGAAATTTGTGGCACAACTTGACTGGAAGTAGGGATCGGTTGGTAGGGCATATTCTGAGGCATCGAGGGATCACCAGTTTAGTACTGGTGGGCAGCGTGGAGGGTAAAAATTGTAGACGGAGACCAAGAGATGAATACACTAAACAGATTCAGAAGGATGTGGGTTGCATTAGGTACTGGGAGATGAAGAAGCTTTGCACAGAATAAAGTAGCATGGAGAGCTGCATCAAACCAATCTCTGGGCTGAAGACCACAACAACAACCACTACAAGTATGTGGAACCTAGAAAAACTTTAGTTGTGTATCAGATATCTCAATACTAGTCTCAAAATAACGCAGCATCAGGTATCATGTCCTATTTTCCTTATATGGTATGCCGTTACGTGACCGTTTCTCGAAATGGAGCCACAACATGTATTAACAAGATTCAAATTAGGGATCCACCCTCAACCTGGGCATTTAAATGATCTTAAATGCACGAGTGATGGTTTGTTGTAGTGGTATAAAAACGGACTCGCATGCTATTGGGAAAAAAAGAAAGTGTTTTGGAAGCAAACTCGACGACGCAGTCAATGAGTGGAACACAAAGACAGCCAGGAGCCCCGTTGTGCTGCTAGTGATAAGGCACCACAAGTGATGGCTAATAAGAAAACCACCTTCAGTACCATGTATCTTCTACTCTTGTCATGTTCTGCTTTTACTGTAAATTTTGTAGTATGTACAACTAACCAATATAGAGCAGTAGGCAATATTTTATGTTTTTTTCTATGTCTAGTTATTGTCGAAATTCTTTAGTGATTTAACCTTGATAAAGTCGCTATCAACTATAAAAAGCGATTACTAATTTTATTCATAATTTTTCAATGTGTTCTGTGGTCCGTCACTTCCAGTCCAGTCGCTATCTGTACATCTCCACTTTCCTCTTCTCACTTCACGTTATTATGGTCATCCCAATAGTTGGCTGATGGTCCATCCTCGACAGTATTTCTTTCCAGATCGCACCTAACATGTGTGCCCAATGGCGATGAAACCGTTCCAGCAGCTTAGGATGAGTTTTTTACGAATGGATTTGCGATGTCTGCACATGTTAAATGTATTTCTCTTATATTTAACGTATTTCCCTTGTTTATGTACACGTACTTCACATGTATCATTAGCGAATTTCGCCCAGCAGTTACGTTTTCACGCAGCTCAATGTTTATGGCGTCGTTCTCCTGAACTATTCGTTGTACAGTGATATTTTGCAGGTTCATCCAATTGTATATGAGGCTACTGTATGCGAAATGTATTGCTAATATAGTGAGAAGTAAAGAAGTAATAAATTAAAACATCATGCATGATGCGGCAGATTTTCACGAATATCAGTATCTGATGTCATACCTCTTGAACTATGCTTCGTGCAGGTATATAATTTACCTGGTATATTCAGCAGTATACGTCAGTACTGCTTCAAAAATGTGTCACGAACGCCGTTAATAGGAAATAAAAAATAAATTAAAACGTCATGCTTCATGAAGGAATTTTACTGCATGAACAGCGGAAATATATTATGAGAGAAACTATTTTAGTTTCATCTTTTATTGGGGTTGTCAGCGAGAAAAAATTTCGAAAAGGTTTGAAATCATGTGTACAATTTGTTGTAAGTTCACCAAGTGCTCTCATTCTCGAATACTGGTTAACTAAAGTATGGGAATTTGCGCGTCGTGGTCTACACTACTCTTTCCCTTTACTACCACTCCACACCTTTGATAGGTAAGCGGTTATTACACCCAAAGTGATTGTCTACAGACTACATGTGCTGCGTGAATCCAGTTTGGTTGAGATCGGTCCAGTGGTTAGACAGAGGTGTGGAAACATGTACATACACGGATCAGCCAAAACATTATGTCCACCGACCTGCTATCGATGTAAACTCGTCCAGGCGATAGCAGAGTCACCTGGCGAGGAAAGACTGCTAGTCACCCACACACACGGTGCCTGTAGTATGCTGAGTGAGCTATCCTTGAGTAGCAAGGGAAAGGTGTGCAAACTATCTGAGTTGGACCGAGGGCAGGGCCGGCCGGAGTGACCGAGCGGTTCCAGGCGCTTCAGTCTTTAACCGCGCTACCGCTACGGTCGCAGGTTCGAATCCTGCCTCGGGCATGGATGTGTGTGATGTCCTTAGGTTAGTTAGGTTTAAGTACTTGTAAGTTCTAGGGGACTGATGACCTCAGATGTTAAGTCTCATAATGCTCAGAGTCATTTGAACCATTTTTGAACCGAGGGCAGATTGTGATGGCCCGGAGGCTCGGAACGAGCAGTTCGGAAATTGCACGACTTCTTGGCTGCTCGAGGAGTGCTGCTGTAAGTATCTTCAACACATAGTGAAGCCAAGGTGAAATCGCGTATAGACGTCGTGGGATTGGATACCCTTCGCTCATTAGAGATGTCGGAGAGCTTAGGCTGGGAGTACTGGTAAATCAGGGTAGGCGGCAATCTGTGGCGGAACTAACGTCAGACTTTAATGCTGGGAAGAGTACAAGTGTGTCTGAACAGACAATGCCCAGAACACTCCTAGCGATGGTCCTCCGCAGCCGACGACGCATGCAAGTACCAATGTTAACAACACGACATCGGCAGCTACATTTGAAATGGGTACGTAACCATCGGCACTAGATGTTGGGCAGTGGAAGAGCATTGCATGGTCTGATGAATCCCAATACCCTCTTCATAATGCCGAAAAGGAGGGGGGGGGACGGGGCGGGGGCGAATCTGTCGTCTTCTAGGGGAACAGCTCCTTAGCACCAGCACTGCAGGACTGAGACAACCTGGGGGCGGCTCCATGAAGCACTGCGGAACATTTACTTACGAAGCCATGGATCGAGTAGCTCACCATGACGGCCAAAGAGTATCGTACACCGGTTGCAGACCACATTCACCCCTTCATAACGATCTTGTTTCAAAACTACAGAAGCATTTTATAACAAGATATCCAATAGCCCAGGTCACAAGGCCAGGAGTGTGATGGAGTGGTTCTAGTAACACAGTGATGAGCTCCTATTGATGTGCTAGTCCCCCAAGTCACCAGATCTGAAACTCGTCGATCCCATGTGTAATGTGACTTAAAGTGGCGTCAGAGCTCGTCGCCGCCCTCCATGGAATTTACGGGATTTAGGTGCCTTATGTATGGAAATCTCCCTCCAGCGGCGTACAAAGGCCTCATCACATTTATGCCATGACGCGACGCTGCTGTTACCACTGCTAAAAGCCGACATACTGGCTATTAGGTAAGTGGTCACAATTTTCTGGCTGATAAGTGTATATAAGGACTCCATTTTTGTAATATGAATGAATGTCGGCAGGGGAACATCAGCTGTTTCTACGAGGAGTTCTATGAATTAGGTAAAAAGTTCTGCTGCCGAAATATTGAGAATATTCATTACTTAGTTTAATTGAAGAACAGAGCAGAATAAACCCGTCTGAATTTTCTTATATCATTTAAGGCACCTTTCCCATGTTTTCTCATACCTCACCCGTTCACCTCTATACGCGGAGCCTAAGTCTGGAAACGGGAGGTACTTGTGCACTGCTGGCGAACTTCCCAGCATCAGCTCTGAATTTGCGCCCTCGTACACTACCTCAAGCGCAGACGTCAGCACGGCATGACGAAGAGTAAACGCAACTCAGAACGGACGTTAACTATTCAGCAGCGGCAAGCATTTAACATTCATCGAGCAAGCCAATTTGCATCGTGCTCCGGCATGCGCACCATAGCGCAGCGATATTTGTTCCCTGAAACACGTTTACCACCTACGTTTTCTCCAGCTCCACGGAATTGCAGCTATTGTCTGGATTTTCGATTGTGCCCATTTACCAGACTATCTTAACGCATGACATCATGTCGCGACATTAACCCCGACTCTCACCTCGTTCAGCAATCTAGTTTCCGAGTCTGACAGCCCTCAGTTATAGAAAATGCAGTCTCTTGGGGATGTACGTCTCGTCTCTTTTATGTAGATGTCTGCGAAGTATGTAATGAGCTTAGACCTACTCACAAAATCGTTTCAGGAGTTCCTCCTTGGACCCCTTTACACTACGACATTCAAAACTTCTGTACATAGTAAAATTCTAACTTGCTTAGCCATAATGACAAATGGAATCAGCCACGCCAGACTTTTCAGCTAGATAGTACCACTGACAGATGATTATTACTGGAGCAGCATACAAGTCACGCTTTCCAATAAAAATGATTGTAATTTCTCATATCAGTCGTTTCGCTGGTCTATTAGTAAGAGGGATAGTTTTTGTTGCAATAGTAGAGTGGTGCTGAATTTGAATTAAATTAATCTCTAACAAATTTTCTGAGGGGAAGGGCAAAGGTATAATCTGATTAAAACGCGGTCCTAAAATATTCTTCAACGTTAATCTACATTATTTCCAATTTGTTAGACTATCATCACCATCATCATCAGCAGCAGCAGTAACCATCATTTAACATTTAAGATAAAGGAACACTCCACACATGTTATGCAGAATAGTTGTAAGTTGTGGGTCTTGAAAAGAAGTAAATTAGCCCTGTGAGCAATTAAAATAATACCCCTGACATTTTAAACTATACATCAAGTGCGAACGTTTAAGCCGCAGAATGCAGTTGGAAGCGCATTATGATGGCCAATGGTTAGAAAAGTCTCTCCCTTGTATGCTGGGCTTCCACCTCGGCAAAATCAGATATTTTAGTTCTTTACCAGAATGATGACTGCTATGTTCGACTGCTGTTGGGAGCGGCGCAACAGAGAATGTGGTCAGTCAGAATTTTAGTAGATGAAATTTGCAAATAAAAATTTGATAGTCCCTCTATGCTGTATGACTGATTTGAAAAACTCTTATGTCTTGTCTGAATGACCTGAGGTTCCACACATATAATGAATAAGAATGGCCATTGTAAATCTATATATACAAAGGCAATGTCCTGACAGACTGACTCACTGACTGCCTCATCATCACCTAGCCCAAAGAGTCAAGGTGAAGGTGTGGATGCCATCCTGTAGGTGTCGTTTAAGAAGGAATTTTTCTAAATTTGAACCCTAAGGGAGCAAAATAGGCGGAAGGTTTTGATTGAAAAATGTTGCTCTTAAGAGAATTTTGAAGCTAGGCTTACGAAAATTGGTTGGAAATGGTTCAAAAGGCTCTGAGCAAAATGGCTCTGAGAACTATGGGGAAGGCTCTGAGCACTATGGGACTTAACATCTGTGGTCATCAGTCCCCTAGAACTTAGAACTACTTAAACCTAACTAAGCTAAGGGCATCACACAACACCCAGTCATCACGAGGCAGAGAAAATCCCTGACTCCGCCGGGAATCGAACCCGGGAACGAAAATTGGTGTTTGATCTCTCGGTCAAAAACAGAGAATTGCGTGTTTCGGAATTGTGGGAAATTTAACTCTATGGGCATGAAATAGTGGATGAAGGTTCTTTTTCTTAAAAAAATATCGTTATTAAAGTACCACTATGTGTTTTTACAAGCTACATCTGTGAAGATTGGTTAGAAATAAAAAAGTAAGTGTTTCATAGTTTCTGTATATTCATCCCTTAAAGGAGTGCAATAAGGGATGAAAATTTTTGTGAAAGTATTTTGTTACGTTAAAAAAATTTTAAAGTTAAATTTATGAAAACTGTTATGTTACTTCCGGGTTAGATATATAGAAGAGTGTTTGTTAGTGGATGAAAGTTGATATGGAAATATCTCCACAAGGCAAAATCTTCGGACACCTGGTACTAGAGTCGCTTTTTGGCCTAAAGCACAATTAGCCTCAATTAGCGTGAAAAGTTAGGAAGGTGTTGCAGTTTGTGAACAACATAAAAATTCAATTAAGTGAAAACAAAAAAATCTCTGGAGAACATAGTCGAGCGATGAGCAGGCGCTACGATAGCTAAGCTAAGCTGGCGGATCCGTACCACATCGAAGTGATGCGTCTTCCCTGCTAGATCTGCTTAAAATCAAAACTCGTGACATAATAAATAGTGAAATTAAACACATGAATTGGTTAAATGATAATGAAACAACTATTACGCAATTCAAGATAAGCTAGTATATTGTGAAATCACCATAACTACAGTCTACGATGCTTATAGTATGGACTAGAAAGTAGAAAGGCAAGTGGCGTCAGACGAGGTTGAGTGACGTCTCCATTAGGCACCAGGCCGGCTAGTATGATCTCGAACCGCTGGCAGAGCATCTTAAGATGTTACTTTATTTTACTTTGAAGACTAAAACTTTCAGCACTACACTTTGGATGTCGTGAATTCAATCTTTACACTAGTGCTTCATTCCAAAACTTGATAGCAACTCTTACTGTCAAGTCTTCGAATGAAGCACTAGTGCAGCGATTGAATTCACGATATCTAGAGATTTATGGATCTATATGACGTTTTAGTTTATTTGGAAAGATGCACATGGGACCTGAACATGGAACAGTGAAATACTGAAACAGGTAGCCTTCAAAACAAAATAAAATGACGTCTTAAGATAAACGGCTCTTGGTGAATTTCGTAGACATTGACAACTGCATTTTGCGGCTGGCACTCCGTGACCTTCGGACGCGGCACACCATGTTTACGTGAAGTGGAGAATTCTCAGTGACGATCTGTTTTGGAGGTGCATTTTGAGTTTCTGTACATGGGTATGCGCTAACGTCCCCTTGGCAGCACACGCTTGAAGGAAACGGGTTCAGTTCGTGCTTAGTTGTGTTTTGTGTAAGCCTACTACCGGTGTTTACTTCGTATATAATCCAGTAGAGTACGTATTCGTGTGTTACCGTGTTACGTTTGGATGATGCAAGGTTCACAGTGCAGTATGTCTGTGTAAACGTTTTCAGTTATTGACAGGACGCCAACCTCAGGCATTTTTACTATTTACTCCGTTTTTCATCAGTTCACCGCCATCTTTACTTTCTACGTAAAGAACCCGTCATTCCATTCAAGAGCGTTAAGCATTCACCAATGTGTAAGGCTGAGGTGCACCTTCGCAGGGAGAACAATCTTACATCTATAGAGGCGAGAAATACTTGATATTATAATAAACATGGAAAAACACAGATAAATGCTAGTTGGTGTTACCGCATATCTTCTTCCCACTGACGCGTGTTTATGTATGCAGTCATACAAAAACAACACCATAGCTTGTATCACAAATATATAAAAGGCGTTGTATATTTAATGTTTATTCTAAAACGAAGCCAGGATTCGTGACGTTTCACGTTTTTCAATTTGTTCGACTTTCAGTACGAAGAATAATCTTTTAGCTAGTATTGATTACCTTTTGTTTGTTTGTTTACTGGTTTTGTGTAAGTTGAAATTTCTTCAGTTCTTTGTGTGGGTACAAACCTTGAATCTTATAGGTTCTACAATTTGTGAGCAAATAACAATCTGGGTACGGGATGCGCGTGTTGACATATGGTCCGTCATAAAGGAGAGTCCTTTGGCCGTTTATACGTTTGAGTATTCCTTACACACAGAGGACCAATTTCTGGTTTAATGGAATAAGTATGGTGATTTTGGTCTCTATTCAAGCTGCATGTGTTGAGATATCACTGTAAGTTCAATATGTGTGAGAATTTATTTTAATCCGCAGTGAATTTTCACTTACCTTGTACGCTAGGGACAAGTACTGTCCACTCTTCGTGTCCATTCCTTGATGCAAGCTTCCTCAAACGTTAGTAGTACGTGCTCGTCATTGTATGCTTTCTTATTTAGTCTTACTGTTAGTGTGTATTCGTCTGTGTATTCACGGCTATAGTTTTACCACCTCGATTATGACGACACTTCACTTAAGCATTCTTTTATTTCATACTTTGTCATCGTTTGTATAAACATTGAGATGTTTTTCTTTTTTTTTCCTCATACAGTACATTGTTGGGGGAACGAACTCTCATTTAAAGTGTATGCTGAGAAGAAACTTCTTTTTGCTTGTTGAGAAGACGTGAGTTAGTAGTAGCTGTCGTTAGTACTTACTAAGACATCTTTTCACTGATAGCAGTGCAACTGGGTGAACAATTTAAATTCCTTTTCCTCAGGCTAAGTTTCAGTGTTGTACACGGGTGAGCAGTGACTGTAAGTGCTTCACTTATAGGTATTAATTATGTGCTTATATTTTGTGTCAGTTATTATCGTACTGGTTTGCTGCCCTGGTCAGATTCATTGCAATTTCCTCCCAATCTGTAGTCGAGTAGCAATGTTCAGAGGAGAAATAGTCTGTTGCTTCCTACCCTTAATATTTAGGTCCTAGGGATGAGCATTTTCTTTTACTCCATTTTCCCAGTTACCTTATACTAAAACTATACCCTAACCTTGGGCGACTAGAAATTAACAGCACTGATGCCTCAGCATACCTGACCGGGTTACCGCAGTATCGGCATGAAACGTGAGTCTGTAGCTACAAAATGTGCAGTATGATAGGAAATAACTGATTGCTCTTGCGTATAAAATTATTTACGTAACTGTATTAACACTGCTCGTGTCATGGTTTGAAATGCTTTACTTAAAAGCCAACTATACTTTGTATTTTCTCAGCTAAGACGGATTTAAGATGTGTGTCATCGTTTTAATTTAATATACTTACTTATCTTATTCGATAATGTTTCTTCAGAGTTTTTTTTTTTTTTACTTTTGTATGTTGAGATATGTTGTTCCCCTGTCAGATCCATGGTTGAACTTATAATAGGTCATATTGTGCACATTTGGTGTTGCTTATTTGTTACTAGCAGCAGATTGGTTACACTGTGTGCTGGACGTCGGAAAGTAATATGGAGTATCATTTGGCTGTTGTTTTTAATTATATTTCACTCGTAATATTGCTAAGCCGTCGTTAATGCAAGTGAAAGTCCGGCTAATACCGTCAATTATATCTTCCTTTTCTTGTAGTCGTACGGGCAATGAATTAGTTTCCGTGCGACTGCTGGGTTCTTTCAACAATGCTTTGACCCGAATTATCTATTAAAAATTCTCGTGGAACATGATAACATTATAAAAATCTCATTAAAGCCTCCAGATTATGCAATACGTGTTAGGGCAGTGTTTTGTTCTGCTTTGTCATGCACGTTGCTACGATGGTTGATGTTATTAAAACGTTGTCAGGACATGAAATTACTTAGAAAACAAGCAGTGCCCCCAAATCGTATGGCTAGTTGTGACAGGACACCTTTCTGTACGGCATTCAGCCTTAGAGCTTGGTTGCCAAATAGTCTTTCGTGTTTACTGAAACATCGCTGAAATTTGTACACACGTCGTCGACCGGACGTATGTCAGGACTTGTACTAAATGCGCTAAAATTCAGATCAAGAAACACTATGTTCAGGAGTGATATGAGTTTATATGGCCTTATCAGTTCCTTTCTTAGATAAATTGTTTTAAATTTCTTCACAAGACTGACGCAGTTCATATGCGTGGCAAATGTATCTTGCAATAGACCATCACTTGCATTCCGCTTCACTATGGCTACTGAGCCCTCCATGAACCATAGACCTTGCCGTTGGTGAGGAGGCTTGCGAGCCTCAGCCATACGAATAGCCGTACCGTAGGTGCAATCACAACGGAGGGGTATCTGTTGAGAGGCCAGACAAACACATGGTTCCTAAAGAGGGGCAGCAGCCTTTTCAGTAGTTGCAGGGCCAACAGTCTGGATGATTGACTGAGCTGGCCTTGTAACACTAGACAAAACGGCTTGCTGTGCTGGTACTGCGAACGGTTGAAAGCAAGGGGAAATTACAGCCGTAATTTTTCCCGAGCGCATGCAGCTTTACTGTATGGTTAAATGGTAATGGCGTCCTCTTGGGTAAAATATTCCGGAGGTAAAAAAGTCCCCGATTCGGAACTCCGGGTGGGGACAACTCAAGAGGACGTCGTTATCAGGAGAAAGAAAACTGGCATTCTACAGTTCGGAGCGTGGAATGTCAGATCCCTTAATCGAGCAGGTAGGTTAGAAAATTTAAAATGGGAAATGGATAGGTTCAAGTTATATATAGTACGAATTAGTGCAGTTCGCGGGCAGAAGGAACAAGACTTTTGGTCAGGCGAATACAGGGTTATAAATACAAAATCAAATAGGGGTAATGCAGGAGTCGATTTAATAATGAATAAAAAAAATAGGAATGCAGGTAAGCTACTACAAACAGCATAGTGAACGCATTATTGTGGCCAAGATAGACATGAAGCCCACGCCTACTACAGTAGTAAAAGTTTATATGCCAACTAGCTCTGCTGATGACGAAGAAATTGAAGAAATGTATGATGAAATAAAAGAAATTATTCAGATAGTGAAGGGAGACGAAAATTTAGTAGTCATGGGTGACTGGAATTCGGTAGTAGGAAAAGGAAGGGATGGAAACGCAGTAGGTGAATATGGATTGGGAGTAAGAAATGTGAGAGGAAGCCGCCTGGTAGAATTTTGCACAGAGCATAACTTAATCATGGCAACCACTTGGTTCAAGAATCGTAAAAGAAGGTTACATACAAGGAAGAAGCCTGGAGATACTGACAGGTTTCAGATAGATTATATAATGGTAAGACAGAGCTTTAAGAACCAGGTTTTAAATTGTAAGACATTTCTAGCGGCAGATGTGGACTCTGATCACACTCTATTGGTTATGAACTGTAGATTAAAACTGAAGAAACTGCAAAAAGGTGACTAAACCAGAGGTTTTACAGTATTTCAGGGAGAGCATAAGGGAACAATTGATAAAAACGGGGGAAAGAAATACAGTAGACGAAGAATGGGTACCTTTGAGGGATGAAGTAGTGAAGACAGCAGAGTATCAAGTAGCTAATAAGACGAGGGCTAGTAGAAATCCTTGGGTGGCAGAAGAAATACTGAATTTAATTGATGAAAGGATAAATATAAAATTGAAGTAAATAAAGCAGGCAAAATGGTATACAAACGTCTCAAAAATGAGATCAACAGGAAGTGAAAAATGGCTAAGCAGGCATGGCTAGAGGACAAATGTGAGGATGTGGAGGCTTAGCTCACTAGGGATAAGATAGATACTGCATTTGGAGAAAAGAGGCATTTGGAGAAAAAAGAACCACTTGTACACATATCAAGAGCTCAGATGGAAATCCAGTTCTAACCAGAGAAGGGAAAGCAGAAAGGAGGAATGAGTATACAGAGGGTCTATACAAAGACGAGGTACCTGAGGGCAATATTATGGAAATGGAAGAGGATGTAGATGAAGATGAAATGGGAGATATGATACTACGTGAATAGTTTGACAGAGCACTGAAAGACCTAAGCCGAAACAAGGCCCCAGGAGTAGACAACATTCCATTAGAACTACTGACGGCCTTGGGAGAGCCAGTACTGACAAAACTCTACCATGTGGTGAGCAAAATGAATGAGACAGGCGAAATACTCTCAGACTTCAAGAGGAATATAATAATTCCAATCCCAAAGAAAGCAGGTGTTGACAGATGTGAAAATTACCAAACTATCAGTTTAATAAGTCACGGCTGCAAAACACTAACGCGAATTCTTTACAGACGAATGGAAAAACTGGTAGAAGCCGACCTCGGGGAAGATCAGTTAGGATTCTGCAGAAATATTGGAAGACGTGAGGCAATACTGACCCTACGACTTATCTTAGAAGCTACATTAAGAGAGGGCAAACATACGTTTCTAGCATTTGTAGACTTAGAGAAAGCTTTTGACCACGTTGATTGGAATACTTTCTTTCAATTTATGACGGCGGCAGGGGTAAAATAAAGCGAGCGAATGGCTATTTACAATTTGAACAGAAACCAGATGGCAGTTATAAGAGTCGTGGGGTATGAAAGGGAAGCAGTGGTTGGGAAGGGAGTGAGACAGGATTGTAGCCTATCCCAGATGTTATTCAATCTGTATATTAGGCAAGCAATAAAGGAAACAGAAGAAAAATTCGGAGTAGGTATTAAAATCCATATAGAAAAAATTAAAACTTTATCGTTCGCCGATGAGATTGTAATTCTGTCAGAGACAGCAAAGGACTTGGAAGAGCACTTCAACGGAATGGACAGGGTCTTGAAAGGAGGATATAAGATGAACATCAACAAAACCAAAAGGAGGATAATGGAATATAGTCGAGTTAACTCGGGCGATGCTGAGGGAATTAGATTAGGAAATGAGACACTTAAAATAGTAAAGGAGTTTTGCTTTTTGGGGAGGAAAATATCTGATGATGGTCGAAGCAGAGAAGATGTAAAATGTAGACTGGCAATGCAAGGAAAGCGTTTCTGAAGAAGAGAAATTTGTTAACATATAGATTTAAGCGTCAGGAAGTCGTTTCTGAAAGTATTTGTATTTAGTGTAGCCATGTATGAAAGTGAAACATGGACGATAAATAGTTTGGTCAAGAAGAGAATAGAAGATTTGGAAATGTGGTGGTACAGAATAATGCTGAAGATTAGATGGATAGATGACATAACTAATGAGAAGGTATTGAACAGAACTGGGGAGAAGAGGAGTTTGTTGCACAACTTAACTAGAAGAATGGATCGGTTTGTAGGACATGTTCTGAGGCATCAAGGGATCACCACTTTAGTATTGGAGGGCAGTGTGGAGGGTAAAAATCGTAGAGGGAGACCAAGAGATGAATACACTAAGCAGATTCAGAAGGATGTAGGCGGCAGTACTCATTGGGAGATGAAGCAGCTTGCACAGGATAGAGTAGCATGGACTGCTGCATCAAACCAGTCTCTGGTCTGAAGAACACAACAACAACAATGACTACTGAGTCAATATTTTCATTTTCAATGAGCAAATGATTGTCTGCAAATGGCATGGCGGAAAAGCAGTTTTTAATTTTTATGTAAGTCCGTTAAATCTGCAGTGGCAAAAGGTAGGACAGGAAAGTCATTTCTACAATATTCGTCTACGCTAGGTTCATCTGATTGTTCAACATTTGCAAATGGTAATAAAGAGAAATCATGTCCTGTAGTTTCTGTCTGTTTGCAGACGTTTGAAACATGTGTCTGCAGATTAGCTACACATGATGAAAGCCCTGAAATTTAGGTGGTGATATTTAGCGTTACCTCATCGAACTTTGTGGTCATTTAAGCAGAACACCATCGCAGAAATCTCACTTTTGATTTCATCTTTAAAAGTGACAATTCTTTATTTCATTTTTTAATGTCGGCTTTTTGTCCTTAGTGGTCATATTTGTTACTATTTTTTGCAATTTTTTAGCCCTATTTAGACCTCTAAAAGTTTGTGCTGGCGTGATTGCGAGGTCGGGTCAGGGCCGAACCACTGCGTTCGCAATCTGTTCGCCACTAATGGATGGTCGCTCATACTGGTGTACTGTGGCATTTTCGGAATGCATACTGCTTTCTCTCACAGAAACATTAATATCTCATTTATTTACGACCATTTCGACTTAGTTACTTCCTTCGTCTGAAGTTGAGTACTCTAAAATTGTTTGCTCATACTTTCCGTTCCCTTGCCAAATTTGACCACAATAATACAAAAAATTATGAATCGCAGTAAAGGATCTTTTGAATAAGTGACATTAACTGACGGCGAAAATATTAACACCGCTGCTGAATAGCGACCGAACTGATTCATTTATGTCAATAACAGGACGCGCCAGAACGTGCGAGGTAAAACAAGAGCGTCCGTCTTGAACCAGTTAAATTGCATCCTGTTAAGTTTGTCACTGTTACTGAACTGTATTATTTTGTATGAAAATATGTTACTAGTTAAGCTACTAAAGTAATGTGCTGCTGACGTGTTGAAATGAAGAAGCATAGATTTCAGCCTAGCAGTCAGTAGTCTGTAGCAAAGCGCATTAACGACTGTGCTCTTACCATGGAGGCCTTCATTCTGGTTCCGCATTGACTGTGGGTATTTCTTTCCACATATTTCCTCTTTATCTCTTTCTGGATGTTTCAAGTTCAGGATTGTGTTTCATTTTATTGAAGGAGTACTATTTTCGGCGATCACTTGGCTATTAAAAAGACAAACAATTAGCAGAATGAAAACAACGACAATTACATGTTATTTGCGTTATTTAATAACTGTGGGGACGCGGTCGCCAGCATAAATTGGGCTTCCAATTCTACCAACACTAATATTTTAAAATTTCACTGCCAGAACGAAGATTGTCGTCCGAGATTATTGTTGGGAGCGGCGCAAAAGAGGATGTGGACATATAGGATTTCAGTAGATGTTATACGTTTGTTCGCATGGTCATCTTCCGCAGCAGCTGTCAAAATAAGATATTAATGCTTCTCTGTATTAAGTTTGCTGCAATTTAATAAAAGATAATTATACCAGACACGTTTCGCTTTTAATTATAAAGCGTCTTTCGTGGTTATTCTGCAAACTGGCTACAGATGTTTGCACATTTTGCTTCTTTTAGATTGAAAATAGAGTATTGTTTATTAAGTTGGAGTACAAGCTACTTACGATGTTTCTTCACATATTCTCCAAAGCACTGCTTCTTTATCAGCGGTTGACGTCGAAAGACCTCGTTTCACATTTGCACTTGGCAGTTTTTGCAGTTCTGTAGTATTTGTTGTGCTGCATTTGGTTTACTTAACTTTTGTAAACTAAATCACACAGGAAAACAGAAACAAAAGAAGTGAGGTAAGCACTGGTGTGACGAGAGAGAGGTAGCCAGTAATGAAATCAAAAACCTAATAAGACATTGGAAAGAGAACAGAGCAAACCAATGCAATACAGATTCCATAATACTGTCGAAACTTAGGAATAAACTATAGGAACACAACACCATCATCACAAAGGCAGATAAAAAAAACAGAGTGGCTCTCATCGATAAACAGCAATGTATCTATAAGACGCAAGAGTCTATCACAAGAAATAAAATTACAAAACTAAAACCAGATCCAACAAAAAATTCCGAACGAAGTTGAGAAATACTCTGAAAAACTTTGAACATGCAATAGAAAACAATCCAGAAAGAAAACTGCTACAAACAAATCCGAGTGCACCTTCCCTCCAATGCCAAACAAAGCTACGCAAGAAAGACTTCCCCATCAGCGCTGCTGCGAATTACAGGAACGCTCCCACATACCCACTTGCCAGATACATATTAAAAATCTTAACAGAAACCTACAAATTACAAGAGCATAGAACTATGAGAAACAATATACAATTGACACATTATATAAAAGAGATACAGGTTCCAGATACAGACACCCTCCTGTCATTTGACGTAGAAATAGAAATTCCAGTATACAGGTAACTGAAACAACAAACACTATAGAACAAAATCTTCACCCACACATTATTCTTCCACATGAATACATAAAAGAAACGGCCATGCTGCTATAGCTGATAGTAGAACCGAACAATTTCCAGTTCAATAATGAGTTCATTTGCGAGGTGACGGATTACCAATGGGATCCCCAGTGTTTGTAAGCATAGCAAACATATTTATGAACCATGTAAAACAGATTATATTTAACAAAATGGTGCCAAATATGTACAAAATCCTATACCGGATTAGATATTTGGATGACATTTTGTGCCTGATGAACCGAGCAGTAAATCTGACCAGTTAAACAGAGACATAAATCATCTTCATAACAAGACACATTCCACAATAGAGAAAGAGTGTATTATATAGTTACATGTCTTCGGAATCATCATAAAGTTTCGAAACAACCAGCACAAATTTCACATTTCCCGAAACCCGACGACAACAAACACAATTATGTGTGAGAACTCACAACCGACAGTTCTAAAAAGTAGGCAGCACTTGGATACATGCTCCACAGACCAAACACACTACCATTACATACAGACAATAGCCAAAAAGAAATGAATACCATACCACAAATAGCCACAAACAGTGGATCCCAAGAAAAATTAGTAACAGAGCAGAACAATGAAATCAAGAAACAGAAAAGAACAAACATCCAACTGTCACCAACACAATGACAGATTCCCACATAAATAAACACATAAAATACAAGATCAGGAACAGCACAAAGTAAGGAAGAAACAGAAAATAAAAGATGGTACAAAATGACATACAACCACAAATACACACACAGAATATCCAATATTTTCAAAACGCAAGACATAAATACAGCCCACCAAATCAACAATTCAATTCAAAGTTACTTCACAAAAACAATAGGAGGAATTGATCCATATAAGAAATCAGGAATATACCAACTGAAAGGCAATACATGTAATGGAAGATACATAGGTCAAACCAGGAGGACATCTGACACCAGATAGATATCGAACATGTAAGGGCATGGAAGTATAGGACAAATAATTCAATGTTTGCAGAACACTTGCACCAGTACCAACATAAAATTACCACCAGAGACGTTCAATTGGAAATCATAAGGATAAACAACAACAAAAAACATCTCCACGCTTTACAAGAAAGCAAACACATTCAGAAAACCATAACAGAAATGAAACAACTCATAAATGATCAGACTAACCTGGCAAAACACACACTCTTTAATCTGGTTGAATACTTAATAAAAAATTAAATATATACATACAACCACAGACTCCATTTACCACTACTGTCTCCTCCCAGGTTTTATCCTATAATTACAATCCAGCCACCCCACCCCACCCCCAAAAAATCTTCCAAGCAATCACCTCCTCCCCCCGCCCCCTCTCAATCTACTCTCTCATCCCTATCAAACATATTCACTAGTTTACAATATCTCACACACACATCACACACATTCATTCTCTCTCTCCCCTCTCCCTTCCCATCTCGTTCTCTCTCTCTCTCCCTCTCTCTCTCTCTCTCTCTCTCTCTCTCACACTCTCACTCTCTCTCTCTCTCTCTCTCTCTCTCTCTCTCTCACACACACACACACACACACACACACACACACTCATGAATTTAAAAAAAATCTAGTTTTACAGTTTAGCAACGCTCACAAACCGCACGAAAACAAACGAACAGACATAAACGCAGTAACACTGCGCAGAGGGTGAAACACACATGAGTTCAGTTCAGTTTACGGAATTGAAGTGTAAATAACGCAAATACAGTGCAGGAAATACTGCAGAAAGGGAAAAACTGACAAGTGCGTACATGAAACGAAGTCTTCCGACGTCAGCCACTGGTAACAAAGAAGGAGAAAGCAGTGCTTTGGAGAATATATAAAGAAACATCGTACGCAACTGGCATGCCAACTTTGTAAACAAAACGCTGTTTTTAATCTAAAATAACCGTATTGTACTAACATATGTATCCAGTTTGCAGAATAGTAACGAAAAATGCTTTATAAGTAAAGCGAAACTTCTTTGCTGCAGTTCTCTTTTATTAATTTGCGGCAATCTCAGGACAGAAGACTGTTAATAACTGATTGATTAGATCTAATTCGCAAATCATACTTTGATAGTCGCTGTATGCTGTATGATTGATTTCAAAAGACTTCTGCACATGAAATGAATAACAATGGGCATTGTAAATCGTAATAAAATCACGACAATGGCGAGTCGGTGTCACATCGAAGTGTTGCGTCTTCTCTGTTAGACTACCGAGAACTGAAACGCATGAGACAACGAATAATGGAATTAAACAAGAGAAGTGAGCCACTGATAACAAAACAGTACATAAGTAATTTTTATATTGTGAAATCACTATAACTACAGCTCACGATGCTTGCATTATGAGGGTAGACAGCAGAAAGTCAAGTGCCAAAAGCAGGGCTTCTTGTGGCTCCTCACAAAAAATCTGAAGGCTGCGCCTTCTTTTATCACTCAGATGATAAAAACATGAACATCGACTCTCTACCCAGTCCTTATATAAATGTTTTCCATAAAACTATTTGTTTTTGGAAAAGGCCCATTACAGCTTCTTTATCTCGCTCCCTCTCTGTCTCTGTTTCTCTCCTCCTCACCCCCCCCCCCCCTCCACACACACACAGTCCTATACAATACAAGCGGTACACTGACTGTTTTCCAATCTCATCATTTAAATGTTGATTAGTAAGTAAATTATTAATCTAGAAACTGACCGAGAATTAAGTAATGGTTTGCTTTTAGCTTGTAGAGTCCAGCAGTGCAATGAGGTAATCACCTCAAATATCTAATCATTGATTCTAAGTATGAAAGTCTAACTCATCTATCAAAGTCAAAATATAAAATAAATAATTTCCATCTAATATCCGAGCAGGGTGCCTGATTATGTCGTAGCACCCTTAATAACAACCGACCGCAGCAACTTCAGTGTCCCACCTACGTTTTAGTATCTGAAAAGAATTTCGTATAACAGAAAATAAATATTTCCGGTGTTGTGCAATTATTAAATTAATTCAGTGAGTTTCATCTGATACATCAGAATATTCATGACGAGGAATGATCAGAATCAATTAGTTATGTGCAACAACTTGTAGGTAGTAAATACTGATGGCCCTAATTTTATGAATGATTTTATTTGACTGCCATTTGGGTGCACTGTTTTCGGGCCCCTGCATAAATCGACAAAATCAAGCTTACAATTGACAGCAAGTTTCACACGGAACTACATTTGCCATTGTTTGAAATAAATTAACTACACATATACATTAGTAAAAAATATAAGAGGGGAGATGAAAGATATGAAGATGGTAGACTAAAATCCGTGATGTACAAACATTGTTCACAGAAGTGTCATGTACCAGTTAACTGTACTAATGAAAACTCTTACAATACAATGATATTAAAATAATTTTATGAAATAAACTTAATGTTCTCACACTGTAGTAATTAGAAAAGCCTTTACTGAAAGAATACAATAAATTATGTCTTACAAACAAGAGTATTACATAGAGTGGTCGTACTGTAACTAATCCTTCTGAAGACCGAGAACTTGACTGAATGCATAAATACTGAACAATAAGGAACGATGTAGTGAATACATAAACATGACAATTCTAACCGCAGCACAGTAGCTGAACTGTGATGGAATGCAATAACTGTTAAAAAGACTATAGAACCATAAATAAACCCTGCATTTAGTTCAAAGTAAGGACCTAAGACCAGAAAAGTAATTTTTGTTTTTCTTGTAGTATCTAACTGTGATCCGCATCTCCCATTACACGTGCGTCATATCGAAAAAAAGAAAAAAAAGGTATACAAGGTAAGAAAATATAAAACCAGAAGCGATCAATAAAATAAATTTCCAAGTTGTATATGTTGGCGTAGAAGCATACAGGAAGTGAAATCGAGTGAAGTCAACCCTTACAGCAGCCATCCTGTTGTAAAAAGGCTTATCAATGGTAATAAATTGTAATAGAACAGAATAAAACAGTTTAAGAAGGAAACTGGTATGTTAAAATAATCAAATCAGATCGTGAACAAAATAACAGATTTGCTGTCTATATTAAGCTTGATTTTGTCGATTTATACCGATTCCTGAAGATTGTGCCAATGAGGCACCGAAACTAGTGGACAGATAAATAATTCATAAAATTACGGCAATCTGTATTTACTTTCTTCAAGTCTTCGACCAGCCGCAATCCCATTCCAGTTAGACAAGATGGAGCTTCTGGAAAGTAAAAGCAACGTGGGGGGATATATGCATGGAACGGTATTACAAATAAGAGAGAAATAAACGACTGATTTCAGAGAGAAATAATTGAGAAAGCAGTTAGTTAATGTATAGATATATTGTTACTAAAACGGTGGAATTCATTCACAAACCCACATTGGTCCTGAAGTAAGTAATACATGGGTAAATTTCGAAATTAGCAATCGGAATACTAAACGCTCAGTACACAACAGTCAGCAGTGTTACTTATAATCCGTCTTGATTGCAAAGTATTTATTCGCATGTTCGGTTTCGGTTCCTCTAGAACCATCTTTAGATCCTCATGTTAGGTTACAGGAGTAACCCGTCCACACTCAGCAATCTTCACATGCTGCGTTACAGTCAGCTGAGCAATAACTCTTTTACAACTGAAGAGAGGGTGATAACTTTTAATCTACAGCACGACGGATGGAAAAGACAGTATTCGACGCTATAAGGGGCTTCCATTTGGTGAAAACTGAACGACTTAGTAACAGCTGAATACACACCAAATAACTAGTTTCCACAACACTACCATAACCCCACGTATGTATTGCTGACATACGAAGTTCACCTTTTAGTATTTTGTTTACCAACTACCGTTCACATGGTTGCAGATTACATGATGTTCGCTAAGTAAAAAAGGCAACAGAAAAAAAAGTGCACAGAAAATATGTCGCAAACAGCGACAATAATTGCTTAAAACATGCTGTAACATAAAATAAATAAGGTAGTATGAAAATATCCATAGGCAACTATATTAAACGAATAATAAAAAATGTAATAATGTGCTTTGTGTATGTTTAACCATGCTTTTTTCTGCATGTTTTAGATTTAAAAAAACCACTGATGATAGTGATATTTGTCGCCGAAACTAGTTTGGAAAATAAAGAAATAAACGAATAACCAGGAGTTTTGCTGCAAGGCGGACTCAATTTCTGATATTACTGTTTTTCTATACAAACACGGACCAAATGGAAGAGTTCCAAGATGAAATAATTGTTAACATATGAGTGTGCATTTCGTCACGTGGAAGACCACAAACCTGTAAACAGTGTAGCAGGCAGTTCCGAAATAATGCTACCAGTTCACCTAAGCATAACCACGGGAAGCAACTGAAACTATGTCATCCTGCATCTGCGTTATGGTAGCATGTTCTAACAGGCCCAGATCGACTATAGACCAAGCTAGTCTTCCCTCCAGACCAGATTTCTCCCCAGCAATCACAAGCATCATGAAAGACAGAACTTGAAAGGCGGAAGCCTGTTCAGATAAGGTACAAATAGCGGCTCCCAAACCACGAAAGCTTTCTACTCTCTAATAGACAAACCTGGATTCCGTAAATGCGATAGTGTCTCACTGGTCACTCAAAGAGGTTGCTCAAACCACTTATTTTTAGCAGTGGAAGCTGAGTACAGTAGAGTTAAGTAAAGTACTGAAAGGATAAATGTCGTCATCTGCTAAAAGTAAATTAGGTAGATAGGGGTTAAAATGTCGAATCGACAGGAATCTTTCACACTCTCCGGCGACGCCCATCCTTACTACTTCCGCGTATTTTCTAATGTGATTTGCCCAACTTCCATTAGGATGTTACCTTTATCTTTACTTATCTGTTGTAATTCAACAAAGAACCTCGTTTGTCCATCTACTCTATGTTCATCCGGCTACATGTTGCACATTTCTGTTGCTATTTTCATCATTTGAAATGTGATGGAAAAAAAGACGATTATTTCATGAAGGATAATGCAAGATCACACTACATCTGTGAGAGTAATAAGATATGGTTTTGGTGTTAAGGTAGTTTCTGTTGTACAGTAGACCAAAAGTACACCTGAATTTCGTAAAGAAATTTCTGAGAATTTAAGGCACACCATTTATATCGAAGATTTTTAATGTGGTGTTATAGCATTCTGAAAATTATGTGGAGACTAAAAAAGGTGCAATTATTGCGCGAATTGATAAGGAAATGAAAATATGGAAAACACTAACACAGGGAAGTGACAGAATGATAGGATATGCGTTAAGACAACAGGAGATAATGTCCGTAGCACTACAGAATGGTGCAAAATGGCCGACATATATATATATATATATATATATATATATATATATATATATATATATATATATATATATATATGCACTGCATTACGAGGCGATCGTCGCACAAGCTTTAACTACATGTCTTACCTCATAATGTTTCCAAATTACATTAACGGATTATCGTTACTTGGTGGTATGGAGTGTATAATCCGCTTATTTTGTAATTATGGTAACAGTTACAACAAGCATCGATATCGTGAGATACTTCTATTTATGCATATATCAGATGTAATTTGCAGTCAATTAATTATTTATGAGGCTTTGTCCTTTCTTTTGTCTCAAGGCCCGTTAGTAAAATTAACTTTTGTACCTTCTGAGCTCTGTTTTTATGTATTAGACTCTTCCGAAGTGAGTTTATTCCTTAGCGAAACATGAAGGATAATGCAAGAGCACACTACATCTATGAGAGTAATAAGATATGGTTTTGGTGTTAAGGTAGTTTCTGTTGTACAGTAGACCAAAAGTACACCCGAATTTCGTAAAGAACTTTCTGAGAATTTAAGGCATACCATTTTTATCGAAGATTTTTAATGTGGTGTTATAGCATTTATGTTTCCTTCTGTCATAACATATTGATTACACTATAGTATTGAAATTATTAATGTTCGTAAACATTGCCTTCTCTATGTTACTCCACATGCTCATATCAGAACTATACTTTAAAATAAACGGTAGTAAGACTGTCACTATTGCTGTCCGTATACGTCTCATGTGGAATTCTAAGCGCTGATCAGCAGCAACTATACTGTTTATCTTACACTTCTCTCTGAGGTGGCCCGGATTCCATGTATGACGGTCAAACCTTGGGCGCACTTGTTACAGCGCGGAAAGGGTGCCATGCGACCACTTTTCGGTCAGGTACTAAACCTCACTTATTTTCATGTTATTACCAATACATTATTATGTTATCACCAAAGTAAGACTTTTAGTTTTATTATTATTTTAGTAAAATACAGATTACACCCACATCACACTTTATAGGCGTTATCATATTGTTGATCATGAATAAATGCGAGATTATATCATATAACGTATCTATACTTCGCAAGTCACCTCACTTTGTGAGACAGTAGTTCGTGTACCACCATCGTCGACATTAAACTTTAGTCAGTTCCGCTGGAAAATTAAGCGAAGGAAAATTACTGGTCTGTAATCGCCAATAAGAGACCGAGATTCTCTGATTTACCGTTATTGTCATTTCCTGAGTCATAATTGGAAGCCAGTAATTTACTGCTTCAGTCATCTTCGAACTTTACCTTTTGCAATTTAAACAGTCACTCTCCCAGCGTTGCGCACCTTTCTTGCATGATTACATTAGTGGCGTTCTCGCTGCTATTAAATAAACCATTTACCTAAAATGCTGCTCCCTTTTGAATTATTTCTAAATCCTCTGTCAGACCTTCTTATTCCAGGGCAGGTGATGTGTGTGTGTGTGTGTGTGTGTGTGTGTGTATGCGTGTGTGTGTGTGGGAGGGGAGGTGGTGAGCAGGAGAGGCGTAAAAATCAAATATCGATTAAATAACCATGTAATCTTCTATTGCTATGATGTGTGAATTTCCCATAGCTGGTTATAGATGACCGTTCCACCTGAAATCTATTAATATACACAATGCAGGTAATTCACAGCTTTGTTTACGATGAATAATAATCGTGTTTTCAAGAATCTCTTTTACCCGATTCAAAGAGACCTGTTTTTTTTATTTTTTTATTTTTTTTTTACATTAATTTGTATTAAGGGGTACGTGCTAGCGACACTGTCAACAGTAAAGGTCAGAAAGCAAGATTTGTACATACGACAGAGTTCGCGATTTTATTATTTTCTTTAATTGTCCTGCTGCTGAATCTGAATTTTGGTGCTGTTTTAAAGCGTAAGTACTTTAAGTATACCTATCTATTTTTGTGTTTCCTAGGCACCACTAGAGAAAGGCAATGCCTACACTTGTTCAGGGAAATCAATAGTGAAGCTGCGCACCTATAATTTAATCACGTTGTTCCTACAATTCTGTTTAAATTTTGTAACTTCTTGAGAATAATCCTTTCCTCTGCCTTGCTACTTTTGAAGCACTCTTTCAACTTCCCCAGCTATTTAATGCATGTAGATAAAGTAGCGATGTGCGTTAATTCATAACTGAAGTGTAAACGGTACTTCTTAATAAAAGTGTGTCATGATTTACCGGATTACATTTATCTTCCCAAAAACTCTTATACCGGACACATTCTTAGATTATCAAAAAGCATTTGCCTGTATGTCATGGCATCCATCAACCTCAAAAACTGGTCCATCATTAATATTCAGAAACTTTGTATGTGACAGTTTTGAATTGTAAATATGATACGTCAGAATTATGGATCCTTGCAACACTCTATTTCCCAGTTCCACTGACTGGTCTTCTCTCTTAACCATGATTTTTTTGTGAGGTAATGATACATGCAAGGCTAGATGGGTAGCAAGAAATTAACGGCTAGCGAGACCTTCGCTTCTTGGGCTATGAGGTCATACTTCTACGGGCAAAATGTCACTGAAACCAAACAATGCTCCGGCTTCGAGTGGTCCGCCAGGGTGAAGAACGCTAAAATTGGAAGGAATTCGCATGATTTGCAGATGCAGGTACTGTATCATAGCCTCATACAGAGAAGATGCCATACATAAAGGCTGATTACCATGAGGCACAACAGCCTTCAAAAATCTAGGCGTTGTACAAAAACTATCGTATCAAGAGAGGTGCACCATAATAAGTTCCTCTTCCACAAATATATTTCATTTATTCCATTCACTTCATTCACACTCTGTGGGAAATATTCACGCCTTTCTATCAGTTTCCATTTTACATCAAGTGAAATGTACTAATTTTGGCGTATTTTAGAGACAGTTCACGAAATATACCTCCTTCATGTTCATTATTTCAGGTGTCCTCTAACTCCACCAACAGTATTAAACGCTGCCCTATATTAGGCAACATAAATTGTTACACTAGGTTTCTGAGCCACATATAAACTATGAGGAAGTTTAATTGGAATAATTTCTTCTTATGAATGCATTCCTGTTATTAAATAATTCAGGCAATGGTTTCGAATTGACATTTTAATGGTTAGACGGGTGTTGACATTTAAAGTTCCATATACCTTAAACTGGTGCTGTTATGAAAGTTCCTTAGAATGGTGGTCCTCTACAGAAAAATATGGATTTACGATAAAGAACTATTTTACTCTAATTCACAGTAACAATGATTTAAAACATCTTCCTGTGATAGGAAGTTAAACAGTTTTGTGGTAATTACAGAGAAAAATTTTTCGTATTTTTATTGCATTGTGGTTGCTTTTTCGGAAGTGCATACTTCGCTGAAAGGTAAGAAAGATTTAAGCCTTTCCTGAACTTTGAAAGCACAGATAGTGTAGGGCATCTCACACAAGCACACGCACCTATTTATTTGGCCCACACAGATGCTTACATAGAAGTATTACAACTTACAGTGTGAACAGCTACCTCATGATAAACTTGTTGGTACGAAACTGGTAACGGCGTTATTTGTTGTAAATAAATAATATTACTAACAAGTAATATTAATAATAAATAATTTATCAACAGTGCCGGAGAGCTGGTTTTAGTTTATTTTACCAATTAACTTGAATTTTCACTCAGCTACGTAATCACGTAAATAAATAACGTTATTGGCAGTGTCTGGTTGCTGTTTTAACTTTAATGTATCCATTAACGTGTATTTTCACACACCGGCGGTCTCAACACGTCAATTTTACTATGCTCTAACATATACGATCAGTAGATAAATAGCTACAAAGTTGGCAGTAACCTTTAAGTACATAATGTAATGTGGTTACTATAAGGTAACTCGTCACAAGAAAAAAGAAACTGACTGCATGACAGTATACAGCAAGAGAACTGAGGGCACCGCCTCTATTTGTTTTGTCACTCCACATGCGGTCCACGATAAATCATAGGTTATACTCTGGATGGAAGCCGTTCTCGTCCGCTACGTAGGAGATTTTGTACTCTCTGCCGTTTTCGTCCTTCCACGTGATGATTCCGCGCATCTGGATCGCCTCGTCTTTGGTACCTGGATTTTTCAGGACTGACTCCTCTTGGCGCACCAACCCGTCACTAGTCTTGAAACTGCGGAAAAAACAGAAAGTTCATAGTTGGAAATGTCACATGTAATGAACGACAGTTCAAATGTACGAACTACTCCCACACAAACATTTGATCGTTAATGACGCTGTCATGTTATAATTTTCTGGGTTTTTTTCGCTATCAGCAATTCCGTCGTACTTTCGGAGACAGACCAATTTCTAGCACATTCAGTTAAAATAGCTTGGTTTGTAAAAATGCTATAGTGAGACGCTAACTTATATACAAAGCTGAATCTCGTTGTTTTTCATTGTGTTGCGCAGTTCCACAAACAACGAGATAAAGTGTTCTGGACTCTGTACCACAACATTAGCTAAAATCATTTGACTTTACTTTCTCATCAACTTCAAATTTTCATTGTTTTTTTTAATTGAGTAATCTTTAACATTATTTTATTTATTCTTTATGTTAATACACGTGATGGTGAGAAAAACATGTTCGTAGCGTGTTTCGACGTTAACACGTCCTTTTGCCTATTTTAGCTTTAAAATCTTCACAGGTACCTATTTCTTTAAGGTAACATAAAATTATTTTATTTTCAGAAGACTATGATTCTTTACAAGAAACGAAGGTAGGAGGTCTGAGTGCAATATTTGAATAAAAAAAGTCCTTTTGCCCATTTTAGCTTTAAAATCTTCAAAGGTACCTATTTCTTTAAGGTAACATAAAATTATTTTATTTTCAAATGACTATGATTCCTTACAAGAATCGAAGGTAGGAGGTCTGAGTGCAATATTTGAATAAAAAAAGTCTGCATCTCACAGAATCATGGCCGACTTTCTAAGAGAGATATTCGTAGCTAGAACTGACCACAGATCAAGAAACCGCAGGCCCAAGAGCAGAGTTAAGCTGCCTAGCCATTGTTGTCAAGGACCTCACCTCTCTCGTTGCTTGTATACGGACTCTCGTTGCAGGAAAGCGAGGCCATTGTCTAATTTTTTTATCCAGTCGCCAATCTAAACTGGTACTTAGGAGTACGGATGGATTCATATATCCATATATCCATGTATGTAACAGGTTCATGGTGCCAAATCGATTCTAGTTTCAGTGCACGAATAGTTCAACAGAAGCAAATGCCTACAACAGCTGCTTCAGATTCTAATCGGATACGAGTGTGGGTGCCAGAGTTTCTGCACTATATGATGGAAAAATTTTATTCTGCCAAGCACGGAAAAAAGAGATTTGTTGTTATTCTCTATTTTTCTTAGTGTTTCTTGTCATTTAGGAATTGCGGATTTCTTATCACATCTGTAGACACGAGAGCAATTCTGGAGCGGATTATTTTATAAATATTGTTTCATATTATACTGAGAGACACCAGGACTCAGTTGTTCATTTTTATTATAATTTTTAAGTTGCTGAGTTCAGTTTGATAAGAAGGGAAAGTAAGCAATGTGAAAATACCATATCAAGTTTTAATTTTTTTAAAGTTTTGAGATGTAACAAAAACCTATTCAACGAAATGACAGTTGGAAAAATAAAATTAATAAAGTATTTTTATGCGTCTCCTAATTTTTTGTTTTGCTAAAATTGAGTGTCGGTGTCCCCTAAGAACACCAAATACTTTTTATACTCACTTCTGCACAGCAGCTTGTATTTTCCTTTTTATTAATTTTCGAGTGATTAAAAGTCCCACTTACATCTGTATGCAGATGGATCCTTACATAAGGCAAATGTTTTACGAAAATCAAAACTGAAGCAAATGCTTTTAATAAAGACATCTGATGAATCATCCAAAACGAACCAGTTCTGCAGTGACCTGTGTCTTGTTGTTGTAGCAGCAAATTTCCCTTTTCGAATACTTTCTCGAGAAGTGCTGCCATCAGTCTGTTTCTGCAGAGTCAACATTGTGTAAAAATTATGTGGACTCGACTTGCACTGCACAGAATCCGAGACGATTCGGGGAGTCTTACTTACGGATCGCTGTTGACAAAACTATTGAAAATCTGGACAAGAACATTGAAAGACTGATCGTTAGCAATTTGGACACAGATGCGCTATCCAGGGCTTATTTGATTTGTTCAGGACTTCTTCAAAAGGCTGTTAAACAAACAACAGCCCACTTCGTCAACAATGGGCTCAAGGGGCTATATCAAAATGGCGTGGATGAAAATAACGTGCGTCTGTTCTACACTGACGTCGCGACGTCTACGGTTGCAGCGCTTAAATTCTGCACCTTCTGACGCTGCATGTAACTTGTGTAACACATGGTATCAACTCTTTATAAGAGTAAGTTAGGCTAGAATTTCCTAGGGTAAGTAAATTTATCTCCTCGGAATGAATTTTTGTAACGTCACCACAAAGGATCAGGTATTCAAAGAACAACTTTCATATGTTCCCTTGCCACCTGAACCCGTTGTTACAGACTTGGGCACTTGGTTAGCAGCAGTGGAATTCTGCAGTAAGCATCTCCCAACAGTGAAGAAGGTAACTGAATATCTTAAGTGGGATGCCACCTCTGTAATTTCAGCAAAGAGCAATCAATCCTGCGGTACTTGACTTACGTTGAGCCAACTACACATTAATAGCAAGAATCATCCGAATTAAAATGGCCAGAGAGACCAATATACGACAACATTTCTTGACACAGGAGAAAGTTAAGAAGAAAAGTAATGAAGAATTCCCATATAACATGTGACGAAAGCAAAGTACCGGTACGTCTATGGCACATCCGTCCACGTACATCGTTCCTTTTCGGCATACAAATTAATACTGACTGACAAGTGCCATAGGTTTTCTCCGGAAAACCGAGAAAATGTTTCAGCTGCTGACTGTAAAGCCAACTATGGTCCGAATATTCGAAACTATTGCTTCATCCGTCATTGATTAAATTACATGATAACGTATTTCAGCATATCGGTATGTGTTTTATACTGGATTTTAACTTGAAATAAAAAGGTTTGGGATTGGTTTGAAAACTGAAGCAGTGTAATGTTTCATATGTTGTGCAACTGTGCCTGTTTTCATTCTCCTTACTTTTAATGAATATTAATATGCTAATATATCAACATTGTATTTTAGATTTTGTTTTGTTTTTCTTACAATAACTTTTTAGCGCCTATTCTGTGTTTTATATAGCCTAAATGACGTGCTGAAAGAGCATATTTTAGCCACCTAAACTGCACTTTTTACGAGCAAGCAATCTGCTGTCTAGTCATAATCTTTCGGTTTAAACATAAATTAGACTGTGAGAAGCAACGCAAACTTTAGTTTTAGAGTTGTTAGGTCTAACTGCATACTAGTTCGTAGGCTTTGTTTGAGTTTGAGCCCAACACGTTTGATGACACGCTATGGCCATCGCTCCCGGACGATTGAGAGAGACGTCCATCCCATCATCGGGACAGATGACCATCCCATAAAAGTGTTATATAATGAAATTTGATTTAATCGTTATTTTTTGTACAGATGCCAAGTAAGTACATTCTTTTAGGAGATCATTGAAAAACGAAGATCTTAAAATGGCATTAGTAAAGTAAACAAAAACGGTTATTCTGAGAGAAAAGCTTCCAAGGATATTAATATTTCCAAGAAAACTCTTGAGAGAAAATTAAAGACATGCTGTGATTCCAAAATTCCAATTCGTCTTAGTTCTTGTTTGGGTTCAGTTAATGGTCTACGACTTGTCCACCACGTAAAAAACACTACAAGCCTATGGTTTATCCTTAGCGAGGGACTGTGTACGAAGTGTATATTATTTATTTTGCTGTGCAGTTGGGCCTAAAACATAAATGGATTAACGACAAGGGGAAAACATGTGACTATTGGTCACATTATTTCGACATTTAGATCTAGAGTCAAGAATGAATCGTCATGAAGTCAAGGAATATTTCAATTTACTTGCAACCCTAATAGTTGAAAATCGTTTGCTCAATGAACTGGGAAGTATATTTATCATGGATGAGTCAGACCTTCAGTTAAAGAGCCAATAAGTCGCTGTTGTAGCCGAAAAGCGTGCAAAATTAGTTCCTGTTGTTACTTCGTCAGACAAAGGAGATACTATTACAGATTTGCAAGTATTTGGGCAAATTATAACTGAAGCGACAGGTGCAGTTTATTTGATAGTATGCTACCAATTTAATCACAACACCTAATGTTATATCACAGTAATTTTTCATGACAGCTTGATATTTCTTCTACGACTAGCGCCCTGAACGTGGAACGCACACTGACGTTCGTAACGTACGACATCGTTAAGCGCATGAATCACGGCGATAAGTCGTGCACTAAGGGGCACTCTGACAACCCTTTTACACTTGACGAAGGGTGCTAATAGAAGTTACACCTTATAAATGGCCATGAGGCTGTAATGGTGCTTGTTGTGTGTGGTAGTCTCTTGTGTTTATTGTTTTAAGGCAAGGGAGCGAGATGGCCATATCCTTCACGTGATATGTGTACTCGTCGTACATGTTCGTATATGACGCTATTCCGTTGTGCCCTTGCAATATTGAGCGAAACCCACGACTAACGCGCACCATCGCGGTGAGGAATCCCTATAAATTTCAGACATCATAGCGACCATTTCCTAGCGAAAATGTGCCCAGTGCACGTTACGATTCTGGATCTTCTTCATTAAGTCGTTGCATAAACAGTTACGTGTCCGTACCATATCACAGCGCTAGGCGGCTTGGTTATTCATGAAATATAAAGCAACGGTGAGTTTGTTTACGTGAGAGAGGAACTACCACATGAATGACGTATGTAGATTAACGAAGATTGTAGTTACTCTGCACTATTACTGGTCCAGCAGTCCGTGAATTTCTCTGGCGGAACCTCGGGTTCTTGAAAAATAATCGTTAGTTAATTTTCTAAAGAGACGCGACAATGATATTTGATTCGTTAGTGTTACAACAGTTATCGTTAGCTCCACAATGAATTATAATACTAGACCTGACACTGGGTGGAAGAATTGTTAGGACCATGACAAAGCCACGACTGTCCAACTCCAGTGGTCATGTCACACTCCGAAATGTAATCCAGCTTATGATCTAGGAGATGGTTGTTCTCCTTGTTAAAATCGCTTTTATTCGACATTACTGATAGGCTACATTAAAGTGAGGTGTTACTGTATCATGAAAAATTTATTAACAGAGATTTTTACTTTTGACAGTTACTGCCTTTTGTTAATAATTAATACTCACTGACATCATTTCGCCTATTTATTCAGCCAATTCCTCCAGCACTACGGCCAACGCTCGTTCTCACTCCTTCAACTATGCTCCTCCATACCCCCGTCTCCAACTCCACCCACCACTCACCTAAGGCTACAGAGTAACCGCTTAATTATCTGTTGTGGTTTAGCATACGAACGAGAAATGAGAAAGTGAAATGAGGAAGTACTGTTAAATAGCCGACCTATTCACGTTTTACAATGACATGTTTACTGTTGTTAAGCTGTCTCCTTCGAAGCTATAAACGCTTATAACGAATGCAATAAAGTGAAGAAAACGTTTTATTTTTATAACAGAGATGCCACAATCCCAGTTCCCTAAGTACCCAAGGAAAATTGTTTTCAGTTGCGGGCAACCGCAACCATATGTCCACACTTTAATAAGAAGGCAAGAACATCAATCTGGCGTAAATACATTTCTTATTAAAACTACGATCTAATTCACACCAATTTAGTCGTGAGCACGCACCGAAATTTCTCTGAAACCGGTCGTGGTTTTAATAAAAAATGTTTCTACAGACAGGGCGGTGTTTCTTTCCTTCAAATGGTTCAAATGGCTCTGAGCACTATGGGACTTAACTTCTGAGGTCATCAGTCCCCTAGAACGTAGAACTACTTACACCTAACTAACGTAAGGACACCACACACATCCATGCCCGAGGCAGGATTCGAACCTGCGACCGTAGCGGTGGTGAGGTTCCAGACTGTAGCGCCTAGAACCGCTCGGATACTCCGGCCGGCTTCTTTCCAGCTTGTAAGAACCTAAGCAAAATTTGCAGTGAGAGAGTTTTGCCAATACGACCCACACTAGACAATGAAACTTCCACCCTTTATAAAATATGAACTAGATTTAGAATGTGTTGAAGAAGCGTATCAAGTAGGCAGACGTTGAACGCCAGGCCCCAATGCTAAATAGGTACTAATTGGTGGATAGAACTCTGTTCCACTTGCCTGAGTGCCCTGATTTGGAGCCAGACAGCTAATTCGCTGAATCATTGGTTGGTTCAAACATGGTTCAAATGGCTCTGAGCACTATGGGACTCAACTGCTGTGGTCATCAGTCCCCTAGAACTTAGAACTACTTAAACCTAACTAACCTAAGGACATCACACACATCCATGCCCGAGGCAGGATTCGAACCTGCGACCGTAGCAGTCCCACGGTTCCGGACTGCGCGCCTAGAACCGCGAGACCACCGCGGCCGGCAATCATTGGTTGCTTATAGCTGAGTGCCAGCAAAAGATTGCATTCGGTGCAGAGAAGAACAGAGCATAGTTCCCACAATTGTCCGATTGTCCGTGTGCTCTGTCTCTGTAGCACAACACATCCTCCAGACATTGCCTACCCCAGTAACTGCCAACGCTGGGGGAAAACGTCACATTGAGGCGTTACTTTGGCTACCAACTCTCCTTAGATAAATTTATGTATTCGGAAAGCTATGGCTACAGTTACTTAACGTGATACATTTATTGCTTGCTTTGTGTCACACATACGTCGGCTGCGTATCTTGACCATACTACACTAGCATTAAAATCTATGCTAAATATTCTACACGCTTCCCGACTCGCACACTACGGACAGGTGCGGCATAGTGTTGCTACTGGCTAGTGTATCACTTGGTACACCGGTCATTGCAACAGCATAGCACTCCATCACATGCTTCCTTATGTTGGTACCACTATAGTTGCAGGGTACTGCAACCTGAGCTCTCTCGACGACGCTAGGGCACATCCCATGGCTGATGTTTCTCCAGAGGTATCCGGGACTAGTGCTGTCTTGCTTTCAAGTCGTCAGCCACTCCAGGCAATATCATAATCCTGGAATCCTCGTGCTGCGCTTTCTAGCCTGTGCTGTTAGTGAATACATCCATATTCCTGGAAAGCTCCCTCTATCCTCTAAATGATGCAACGTACGACATAGAACTTCCACCCACGTCTCGTTGACATGCCACCCTTCTGTATTAAGATTAGAGGACGCTATGAATTTGGCACAACACATGCAATCAAAACCACTACACCAAGGTTCTCGGCCCAAGAGCCATGTCCCGAGCATAGTAAAAGACTGCCTGATGATGTGCTCTGTATGTCACTAGTTTTTATATTACGTCACCGACATTAAATCATTCCAGTGTTGCTGCGAAGCTGTACTGTTCTATGTGCTCGACAAAGATAGGAAGTACGACAAGGGTTTATCTCTAGGTGGACGAAAAAGTCATTAAAAACTGTGGACAAATTCGAAGTGCGGAATCATGGTGAAGGATATACGAATTTCAAAAGGACCCCTGTCACAAAATGCCTTTAAGTGATTTAAGGAATTCACGAAAAAGATAAATGCAGATGATTGGGCTGGTACTTGGACCGTCATCTTCGCGAATTCGCCATATCTTACCCCGGTACCGCATAGCTCGCTTCACGTACTTTTAGGTCCCTATAACGATGCTCATATCACGAAGCAATATCGAAACATGCACAACAAGCAAAAGTTTTCGATCACCTACCACAAGTATGGATTTGTAGTTGAAACAAGGGTTTGTTTTTGAATATTTTATCGTATCCCCTTTAAGATGGCACAAGTATAATCATGTAAAAGCCAAGCGCCTCTGTTATGTATCTGAGTGGTTGTTCATATAGACTGGCACTTATGAGTATCCGCAACAAATCTGGCGTAACCTTACCTAAGACGACTCTGTTATTATAGATCGCATTCGTTCAGCTTTCTATGTAGCAACCAGTTCGAATTAGTTTAGAGTGCATTGTGTGCCTCTAGCAGGGTGTTGGTGTAACTCATCCGGTAAGTACCGTATTACCTCACACGTGGATGGAAGAAGGAGGCTGGAATGTAAAAAGGTGCTGTAATCACAGCTCTGCATCTTAATAGCTATTCTATTAGGAGAGTAGCCACAAAAGTTGGCGTAGAGTGGTGTACAAATTGCAGTGCTTCAAGCAAGCTGCTGCCAATGCAAATATTTTGCGATATGAAAGATACCGAGTAGCATGTACAGGAAAGATCAGTTCATATGTGTATAGATTAAACGTCAGAGAACTACCACTACACCCGAAATTCGCGAGGAAGTGAATAGTATGCGATCAGCTCCAATCTCTGTCTCAACAGTATTGCCGCCTTCTTAAACAAGGTTTAAAAGGATGAATAGCGGTCGAAAAACCTTTAATACACAAATAAAATAAGATGAAAAGATAGCTGTGGCCACAACAACAAAAACGGACGAACCTACCTTTGAAAAGTATTTGGAAGCCATCGTCGAATGTTTGTTCGTTGATTTCGTGGAGAACATATGAAGAGTCAGTGGGTGACGCCAACAGTGAAACATGAGGGAAGGTCGATCGTGGTTTGGTGGTGTTTTGCAGGTGATAAGGCCAGTAATATAGTGTGATTTAATGGAATATTAAGGAAGGAAGTACGTTGCAGGAAGCTGCTCAACAATGCATCTCCACCAGGAAGGGGAATTAATTGGTCGTGGGTTTGTTCTATAGCAGGACAATGATCCCAAATACGCTTCTGAATCGTACAGAGCGTATGACGATAGAAATGTGGGAAGCTGAAGAATGTGATTAGGTGAAGTCAGTCATCTGACATAAATCCCTTTGAACTATTACAGAGTGAATTTGTGAGGGAGCCCATAACACTGAGGTCATGTAATGTTGAAGATATGTGTAATAGTTTATAGAGGTGTTGGACTGATGCTTAGACTTCGTATAGCAGTTCTGAGGGTAATGGGTGGAGACCCTGACAAGGTTAAAATCTAAACCATATTCTGTTGTAGTTAATGATATAGAGAGAAAAATATTTAATGGTCTTTATTTCGTATATGTGAGTATAATAAAATAAAGTATATAATTTTTATTGCGAATGATGAAAGGCTTTTGACCGGTAGAGTAAATCATCTGCAGTATCAATCATATTACGATATTTGTGTGCATGAAAATAACTCACAGCAAACAGTCACTCATAAATAACCCATCGTCCTCTAATCTTCCAAAAGCAACGCACTTACTTTACCTGTACTTCTTCACAGCGTATGAAAGATATCTACCTCGTTATATGCAGATCTCTCGTGTTCAAGTACTTAGAGGCAGTGTACTGGCTAATTTCTATAAAAAAAACATGTTCTAAGAACCTAATTATCGTTCCTTAGCACTGTTGTCGACACTCTTATGCCAGAACGTTAAAATCTCACGTTCCCGGATAAGTTACCCTTTCTCTTAACTTCGTCGTTGTGGGACAGAGTGCAGTGTCTGTGACGCATTGACTGCCCAGCTTTCCGCAGACTGACATGGGACACAAATCTCCACTTGGCCATCCTCATTTACGTTTTCGATGGAACCCCTAAATCACTTTAGCTGAAGAAGTCAATGAATCTCTGAAGTGGGCCACTGCCAATTATTTACAAACTTCTCTCTCCAAAGTACTTTGTCTCGGCAGGATACTGAACAGTAAATTACCTTTCCGTGGTAAACGGTGGAGAATACAACGTTTATATTCACGTTATCATTCTTTCACCTAGTTTGACGTACACTTCACACACTGTGAACTTGCCAATTTATGTGAATTTGTTCATTCTACTGCACCAACAAACTTTCACAAACTCTTTCTTGAGGCCCAGTATTCGTCTGCAGTTGAGTATCTTTAATTTTCACCTCTGTTGCTCTTTCTATCTTCACCTTTTTTTCTTTTTTTTTTACTTTTACTGTAAGTCTGTATTTCAGGAACTCATTCTGTTTTTCATAACGAATCTCATGGACTTCGTACACCGCCTACGACACCTAGCACCTAAACAGTTCAATATTTCATTTTCTTTCGTATTTTAACGGCTTCCTTGAACTCCATATCTTGTAAATTTCTCCATTTAATACTTTTAGCTTTCTCGTTGTAAATTTCATGTTGTAGAACACCTTTCTCAATTTTATGTCAGTATTAAGTACTCCCACTCCCGTATAAGACTACTGTGCGACTTTATGCCTCATGTAGGTGACGGCGGATGAAATGAAAAATTCAGGAGGGGCCAAAACTTGCAACTATTCGACGTCTGTTCCGCAAAAGCTGCATCTAACAATAAATTTGAAAGATAATGTAATACCAGGATACTGTGTTTCAAAAACAGTCACGATGATAAGTCAGAAGTATGTTTAGTGATCTTGGACATCAGTGTCAATGGCATCATTCCACGCAGAATCATTTAAAATGTCGTCATAACAGAAATTCTTTTGCAAACATTTAAAGAAAATTAGGTAAATGGAAGTTCAAAAATGACGACCTTGTTAACAAACCTAAATAGACATGACTGTAAGAAAATGGGAGAAAATTATATCAGATTATAAAGAGTGAGCTATGTTGTTATGTTTTCGGTACGGAGAACACAGAGAAGATCAAAGCCGGAGTTTAACAACTAGTGGTATTAGAGCTGCGTTTAAATAAAATTAAACAAACCAAAAAACTATTTAATAAAGGTCATTGACGGAGAAGAGCCAATAGAATCAGTTACTTAACAAAACACTGTCTCCAAGTACAAGTTTATTTGATTACGAAGAGGCACTTCTACCTAGAAAGCATTGACAGTATTCGGAAAATTATAATAAAACGATGTATCTGTTCCGAGAGATGTCGAAGGTTCTTACAACGAAATGAAAAAATTGAACGAAATTTGGGCAGAAGGTAGGAATTGTGATACAGTGCAACGGTTAACAGGGTATCGTAATTGCTAAAGCAGTTTTGGAACACGATATATCGGAACATGAGTAGCACCTTATGTTATCAGTAGATCTGAGATGGGCTGGACATCATTTAGGCACTTTACAGAAAGCATTTGCTATGAAGCCAGCAGCAACTCCGGTCCAGATGTACCTAGAAAATAAAGGCTACAGATAGCTGTGTATATCATTCGTTCCTAGAAATTGGTTAAAAGCCTGTAATATTATCTCCCTCAACTCCACTCTTTTATTTCGGTTCTGATATTTTCAAACATTCATTTATTAATTTTTCGGACTGTGCTTCTTCATAAAATCTTGGGAAGCCACTGTGCATCTTCATAAAACCTTTGGAAGCGACTGTGCAGAGTACAATGGGCTGAACTCGTACTTGCCAATCAATATTTTACACCATTCCAGAATGGAACGAGAAAGATATGACTGTTTGTATGTCGTTACTGGTAATGTTCTGCCAGAGTTGTCGGAAATATGTGATATATAGATACCACAAAATGTTTCTGGACTGCGTTATCCAATTGTGAAGTGCTTTAAAACAAGGAAAGACAAATCATTATGTCACAGTACTACATGTAATGACAACCATGTAAATCTGTCTACATTGCCCCCGTAGTACTACATATCTGAATATCACTATACCACTAAGAACTGTCAAAAGTAAAAATTCAGGAACAAACATTTACTGTTAAATATATGAAACTCATCTTTGGACATCTCATCATGATGATGCATAACACTCCCACACAACTCAATTATGAAGTGAAGCCTCTCACCTACCAAAGACCGTACGATCCTGTAACGTACATATCTCAGT
Organism: Schistocerca piceifrons; assembly: GCF_021461385.2. Lineage (NCBI taxonomy): Eukaryota > Metazoa > Arthropoda > Insecta > Orthoptera > Acrididae > Schistocerca > Schistocerca piceifrons. The sequence continues at coordinate 295,598,949 of NC_060144.1, read as the reverse complement.
CCGCAACTGTGCTACTGTCACCAGTAAAATCATTGAACTCTATGTGTCAGGTCCTACGAAACTCGAATAGTTAGTATTGCACTTGCTTTGCATTGTAGTCATCCGTATAGAATGAACAAAAGGAAATGTTAAAACCACTAAGTACACTCGAGGAGAACATAACTGTGGTGAATCTAAAAATGCGCTTTGGATACTTCTGTCTTTTCGCATAACACGCTGACTATATTTCGTCTAAATTTAACTGAAACCACCCTTTTTCTTCGAAGTGAAATACATGAAAATTATCTGGATTTGAGGGCAGAGGACAAAATTAACAAGCTTGAGATAGGATGATACAGGAAACCCATGTAAGACTTTATGCCGTCCCAATAAATACAAAATAGTATTCTTAAAAAGTGCATTGCGTAAGGCTAATATCATACGGCTACCCCTCACATGAGAACAAAGAAATGAAAACACTTTACAAATAGGGTTAGAAAATTGTTTTGAAGTGGATTCAATAGATACGATACATGCAATGGCTGGGCACAGAAAGCAAGTAAAAGAGAGAAATCCGCAGAAAGAAAGAGTTTTGTCATACTACAGAATTACATCAAATAAACTGGCGAAGTTATTCAACGGCATAGGGGTGAAAATACCATTGAAAACGGACAACAAATTGGAACCGAGTCTGACACGTAAGACTGGCAAGGTGAAAACCGGATTTGGAAAGAGAAAATTATAAAACAATGTTTCAGGATTATAAGCTGAAGTATGTGGGACCAACGGGAATAAAGTTAAAATAAAGTTTTAAAGAGCCCAATAATAAAGAGTGTAGATAATCAGTGTTAGAAAAGAACCTCAAGAATCAGCAGCATTCGTTAGGAAGCAGCATTTTTGCCAACGCGAATGGGAACATGGTAAAGGAAAGCCCGTGGGTAACAGATGCTTTTAACAATCTCTTTTTACAAATAGGAGAGAAAATTGGTGCAAATAGTTCACCAAAGAAAGAAAAACACTACGGCGAGGAAGGCAATTGGTGAATCAAAACTTTATCTGTCATTTTATCTGAAACATAGGCTCCTATGGTGGGAATAATATCTCCAGTAAGACTCTAAAAAGATGTGACTGGATGTTCTTTGCCACCTATGTAATGTATCATTAACTCTGAGTGTTTTTCCATAAATCTTTGCTATTGTAATGCCTCCCTATAAAGAGGATGAGTCAACATTTATCAATAATTGCCGCCGACTGTCTCTTCTTCCATCATTTTCTAAAATTTTTAGAGGGTAATGTACTCCAGGATTGTCACCCACCTGCGCAGTAATGGGACCCATAGCCACTCAGAGTTTGGATTCCAAAAGAGTCATTCTACTAAGTCAGCTATTTATACGTTTACTCAGCACACAATAAAATCTCTAAATAATAAAACATCACTAGTTAATGTAAATGATATGCCTTTCATTTGAATCAAGGTGCAGAATTAGTCCTTGTGCAGATGATACAAGCATAGTTACGAAGCCGAAGCAGCAAGTAACAACAGAGAGTATAATAAGAGATGCTTTTGTTGAAGTTACTAAATGGGTCTGCAGAAATGGGCTGGATTTATACCTTGATAAAATCCTGTTCATCCAGTTTTATACTGCCAGCAAAATCTCACTTCGTATTATCCTTATACACGAAACCAAGAACAAATAATAAACAATGTGCAAAGTTGTTAGGTCCTTAGGTGAGTGTACTGATGAAATCTTGAACTGGGAAAACTATGTAGCAGACCTGCTACAGCGTTTAGGTTCGGCTACTTGGGCCGTGAGACAAACTGCCAACTTTGGGGATATAGAAATCTCTAATTTAACATACTCTTATTCATTGTTGTCTTATAGGCTAGTATTCTATGGTAACTACTACCTTAGGCCAAAAGTATAATCACACAAAACAAAATAAACAAATTAGATGTAGAGTTGCAAGCTTACATCTTGGGATATCTGTTTAAGTAGCTGGGAATATTACCGACAGTGCCACAGCATATTTATTTGCTTGTGACATTTCTTATGGGTTTGAGAGTAGCACAGATATTCACAAGTACAATATTAGAATAAAACAATCAGTATTGCCATTTAAGGAATCTAGCTTTGGCATAGAAAGTGGTGAAATATGGGACTATAATGTTCTATGACAATCTAACCATAGAAATAAAATGTCTGACAGATAGCGGAAATTTTTTCATGACTATATTAAAGAGCTTTCACCGTAAGAACTCTCTCTGTGCCCTACAGGAATTCTTGACTGGAGATAATTTGTCAATATTTATCTTTTTACTTAGTTTTGATTAAGAGTTCTGCGTTCTGTTGAGACATTTCACATCATAACGTTTATTGTAAATTTGACCTGTGGAACAGGTAACTAATAAGAAGAATGTATTTTACTTTGAAAAAAAAAAGTGTAGTTGCTCTCACGTTTCGAGGACATAAGGCTTTTGTGCTCTAACAGAGAAAAGACAAAAGTGCAGAAAGAGAATTTATGGCCACAATTTTATGATATCCCCCTTGAGAAGAAGCTACAGATGCACCTTCAGCACCATGCAGTTTTTACTCGAATCGTACTGATAGTATGTTGAGCTGTTTATTACCCGTGTTTCGCTTTAATCCATGACAATGCCTCCAGGAAAACAAGCATTAAATTTATTTTAGATGTTAAAATGATTATTTTTCTCACAAATGAATTTCTCGTTATTGCCTCTCTGCATATTACATCCAACCTACTTTGTCCATCGTCACTTATTTTCCAGCCCAAGGAAGAAAGTCTCTTTCACTAACTTCTGGTGCCTCATTGCCTAATTTAATACTCTCGGCAGCACCTGATTTATTTCAACCCTTAGGGGCCCCCTAACCCACCATATTGGAACTTCCAGCCACCAATAATCCCACCCTCTGTGACTGCTCGGATACTGCACGCTGAGAGATAAGCGACTGTACCTGGCTGACAGACATCGTCAGCCGTGGAGAGCATGGGAACCTGTTTGTCGGACTAACCGGGGATGCCTTATGATCAGCCCCCACCCCACCAAGTTTTCGCAGCCTGCCACGTCCTAAAGCGACCTCCCAAAGGTGAGTGGTCAAACTCAACGTGAGCCGTAACAGGGCTCGCCACCGGTACGGACCGATCGGTCGGCTCGTGTGTCGTGCTGGACGTCCGCCGGATTCCCACAGCCGGACCACAACAATGATGTCCAACCACTGTCGCCTCAAGTTGTGTAATCAAAGCCTACGCAGCCTAAGAACAAAGTATCAACAACTCAGCTCGTATCCGCACACAACAATCACAGTTCCTAACCGGACTAAAGACGGTGGAAAAGTACACTACACAGAGAAACAAATGACGAGCGACACAGGCTAAGAATCTCTACTATAGATACTGACGGAAACGCAAGAATTGTGTCTAGGAATTTTTATTAAAACGCAGAAATTAGGAAACTAAACTATCAGAGCTCACAGGTGAGACTACCTAATTAGCTCCTTGTTAGGAACTTGTAAAATGTCACGGAATCGGTTACTTTCCGGCGCAAAAGAAAGCGTGAGCATTGTATCTACTAAAATATTACAATGACACATAGAAATTCGAAATCTGAACTACTAAAGCACACAGATGAAACTATGTAATGCGCGCCTTGTTAGGAACTCGTAAAATGTCACAAAATCGGTAACTTCTCTCTTGCTGCACTATCGGCAGCACTCAGCGGAGGCGCACTTCTGAGGATGTCCAGCGCAGTCCTGGACGAAACGTCAGGAGCAGAAGAGTTTCTTGGAATACGACCTCACATCCCGAAAGGTTTATCAGCATTAATGAGTATGTTATATCAGGCGAAGGTTTTCTGTGACAGCTAAAAAATAGCATTAGTGGTTCTACAGATGTTGTGACATCGCTACCAATGCCAACTGGTAACTTACCCGTAGCTGTATTGACCCATTCCGTCGTTTTCGTGGCTCATCTCCAGGATAACCGCTTCCGACGGTTTTCGACCTTGAGCAGCAGCAGCAGACACGAGGGCACACAGCACCAAAACCTACAACAAGTATAACTTTTGCTGAGGTTGTCTGACTCCATATGACGTTTTCCGTCAGTAGTTAAGGAGGCACATGATCAATGGAATATGCATTCATTTTCCATATAGTATGTTACCTCAGAGAAGAAATGCCAGTTGGTAAACCGAGGCAAAGGTTTTCCATTCGAAGCAGACGTAATCTGTTAAATTTCTCTTTTGTGGGGTATTCTACAGTGTTGTGACTGGTTCAGTGCGGCCCACACGAACTTCGTTTAGCGAGTCACCAACTTCATCTCAAAGTGGGAGGTCTATATGAACTGGAAAATGGTCGCTACACCCACCAACAGTCTCTAATAGACCATAAGAAGAACGCAGGAAACGGTTTTGCAAGAGGAGCATGCGTCTATCATCTGTGTGGCCTACAATTTTCAAATTTAAAAAGGTGACTTCACGGAACTGCAGCCCACAAGACATTTCCTCAAATCGACGCCAAAACCCTCAGCAATTCCGGAACTCCTTCCACAATGGTTACCGGATGATTCTCCACAGAAGAATGTTTTGTCGTAGCCTGTCACTGTCAATTACCTACAAACGGATTTAAGGTAGTCTACCGACTCTGGCACAGGATACGACGACATTCATTACCACATGCTAATTAATTTACCCACTAAAGCGAAACACGTATTGACAGACATCTACCAGCTATGGGAGAGATTGACCTCCCAGGTGACTGCCTTACTAGGAAAATGAAACACCCAAAAGTAGAGGGAGCGAAGTGAAACTTCACAGGCCACTTTTCAGTATGACGCTCAACCTAATCTGAACTGGATGCATGCACTCGTTCGGTTGGGAATGCTATCACAAATCCGTTACCTCCTCTTCAATATGTGCTGACCAACAGCATTTTTGACTGGTTCTTGATATCCTGGATACTGGCAACGAGACAGTGTTGATATCCGAGCTGGTTCCAGACCTGTTCTGTTCGATACAAATCAAGGGAACTTGCTGGCAATGGGATTAACTCAACATCACATACGCAGTTTATAGATACACGTGCCACGTGTGGTCAAGCGCTGTCCTGTTAAAAATGATACTGTGATTCGGTCGGATGTGAGATAACAAGTAAGGACGTGAGATTTCCGTGACGTATCAATGGGCCATCATAGATCAGTCAATCACTATCATGTCACCCGGCCTAACACGCTGTCCCTCTTCAGAACTTTAAAAGATTAGGACATATCACCAGATCGACCCCATACTCGCAGATGATGATCATCAAGGTTAGTTTAAGACCGAGATTCATCGCTGAACATAATGCGATATTATTAACCAGCAGCAGTCTATGCTTCCATGTCACGGCACCACTTCAAACGCAGCTCTTTATGTTTTACTGTTAACAGTAGCTAAAGTATGAGGCTGTAATTCCCCAGTCCGACCGCTGCTGTTCGTTGCCCCAGTGATGCGGGATAAAAAAAAAAAATGTTTCAGCACTTGTTCTCTGATAGCAGGCGCAGACATGAAGCGATTCTTGGTGCACAACACGGTGGTCCACCCTTTCGGCGACTGGCCAATTAGCCGAGCATTGACGTCAAGTGGCGTGTCACGCTAATAAATTTCTGATTGTAATATGCATCCATTTTTAAGTTGAATTTTACTAATTTGTTAGTCAAACTGTTTTTTTTTTCTTAAGTCTTGGCATAGTTTGTTACAAGCAATTTTTTGTACTGGGAAGTAGGTTGTATATTTGTCGATTTGTTTCTCCTGATCAGAAGCTTAAAACATTTGGCTATGGCCTCTCCCCTTGTGAACAATTATGGTTGTTGTTGTCGTGGTCTTCAGTCCAGAGACGGGTATGACGCACCTCGCCATGCTACTATATCAAGTGCAAGCTTCATCATCTCCCAGTACCTACTGCAACCTACATCCTTCTGAATCTGCTTAGTGTATTCATCTCTTGGTATCACTCTACGATTTTTACCCTCCACGCTGCCCTCCAATACTACATTGATGATCCCTTGATGCCTCAGAACATGTCCTACCAATAGATCCCTTCGTCTAGTCAACTTGTACCAAAAATTTCTCTTCTCCCCAATTCTATTCAGTACCTCCTCATTAGTTATGTGATCTACCCATCTAATCTTCAGCATTCACAAATAGCACCACATTTCAAGAGCTTCAATTCTCTTCTTGTCTAAACTATTTATCGTCCATGTTTCACTTCCATACATGGCTACACTCCATACAAATACTTTCAGAAACGACTTCCTGACACTTAAATCTATACTCGATGTTAACAAATTTCTCCTCAGAAACGTTTTCCTTGCCATTGCCAGTTTACATTTTATATCCTCTTTACTTCCACCAAAGTCAGTAATATTGCTCCTCAAATAGCAAAAGACATGTACTACTTTAAGTGTCTCATTTCCTAATCTAATTCCCTCAGAATTACTGGATTAAATTCGACCACATTCCATTATCTTTGTTTTGCTTTTGTTGATGTCCATCGTATATCCTCCTTTGAAGAAACTGTCCATTCCGTTAAATTTGCTCTTCCAGGTCCTTTGCTGTCTCTGACAGAGTTCAATGTCATCAGAAAAACTCAAAGATTTATTTCTTCTCCATGGATTTTAATTCCTACACTGAATTTTTCTTTTGTTTCCTTTACTGCATTATCAGTATACAGTCTGAATACCATCGGATAGGCTACAAACCTGTCTCACTCCTTTCCCCGCCACTGCTTCACTTTCATGTTCCTCGACCCCTGTAACTGCCGTCGGGTTTCTGTACAAATAGTAAATAGCCTTTCGCTCCCTGTATTTCACCCCTGCCACATTCTGAATTTGAAAGAGGGTACTCCAGCCAACATTATCAAAAGCTTTCTCTAAGCCTATAAACGCTAGAAACGTAGGTTTGCCTTTCCTTAATCTATCTTCTAAGATAAGTCGTAGGGTCAGCATGGGCTCACGTGTTCCACATTTCTACGGAATCCAAACTGATTTTCTTCGAGGTCGGCTTCTACCAGTTTTTTCAATCGTCTGAAAAGACTTCGTGTTAGTATTTTGCAGCCGTGACTTATTAAATTTTCACATCTGTCAACTCCTGCTTTCTTTGGGATTAGAATTATTATAATCTGCTTGAAGTCTGAGTGTATTTAGCCTGTTTCATACATCTTGCTCACCAGGTGGTAGAGGTTTGGTTGGGTAGGCTCCCCCTAGGCTATCAGTAGATCTAATGGAGTGTTGTCTACTCCCGGGGCCTTGTTTCGACTCAGGTCTTTCAGTGCTCCGTCAAACACTTCACGCAGTATCGTATCTCCCATTTTATCTTCATCTACGTCCTCTTCCAATTCCATAATATTGTCCTCAATTACATCGCCCTTGTGCAGACCCTCTATAGACTCATCCCACCTTTCTGCTTTCCTTTCCATCTGGGCTTTTGACAATCATACAAGTGGTTCTCTTTTCTCCAAAGATCTCTTTAATTTCCCTGTAGGCAGTATCTGTCTTACCTCTACTGATATATGCCTGTACATCTTTACATTTGTCCTCAAGACATCCCTACTTAGCCATTTTGCACTTCCTGTCGATCTCATTTTTGAGACGTTTGTATTCCTTGTTGCCTGCTTCATTTAATGCGTTTTTATATTTTCTCCTAGCAACAATTTAACAATATTTCTTCTGTTACCCAAGGTCTTCTACTAATCTCCGTCTTTTTACCTACTTCATCCTCTGGTGACTTCACTATTACACCTCTCTAAGCTACCCGTTATTCTGCTACTGCATTTCTTTCCACCGTTCTTGTCTATCGTTCCCTAATGCTCTCCCTGAAAATCTCTACAACCTCTCGTTCTTTCATCTTATCCGGGTCCCGTCTCCTTAAATTCCCACCTTTTTGCAGTTTCTTCAGTTTTAATCTGCAGTTCATAAGCAATAGATTGTGGTCAGAGTCCACATCTGCCCCTAGAAATGTCTTAAAATTTAAAACCTGGTTCCTAAATCTCTATCTTTACTCAACTCCTCCCGAACCAGCCATGAAAGTCCAACGGTGATGACCGGCCGTCGTGTTATCCTCAACTCATAGGCGTCACTGGATTAGGATATGGGGAGGCATGTGGTCAGCACACGGCTCTCCCGGCGGTATGTCAGTTTCCGAGACCGGAGCCGCAATTCTCAGTCAAGTAGCTTCTCAGTTTGCCTCACAACGGCTGAGTCCACCCAACTTGCCAACAGCGTTCGGCAGACCGGTTATTAGCACATCCAAGTCCTAGCCAAACCCGACAGCGCTTAACTTCCGTGATCTGACGGGAACCGGTGTTTCCACTGCGGCAAGGCCGTTGGCTAAATCTCTGTGCAACATTATATAACCTATCTCAAAGGTTCAACTGTCTCCAGGCCTCTTCCATGTACACAACCTTCTTTAATGATTTTGAACCAAGTGTTAGCCATTATTAAGTTATGCTCTGTGCAAAATTGAACCAGGCGGCTTCTTTATCCATTCCTTACCCCCATTCCATATTCACCAGCTACTTTTCCTTCTCTTTGTTCCCCTACTATCGAATTCCAGTCACCCATGACTATTAAATTTTCGTCTCCCTACACTATCTGAATAATTTCTTTTATCCCATCATACATTTCATCAATCAGTTCATCTGGGGAGCTAGTAGGCATATAAACTTGTGCTACCGTGGTAGGCGTGGGCTACGTGTCTTTTTTGGCTACAGCAATGCGTTCACTATGCTGCTCGTAGTAGCTTAATAGTACTCCTATATTTTTATTCATTATTAAACCTACTCCTGCATTACACCTATTTGATTTTGTATTTATAGCTCTGTATTCACCTGACCAAAAATCTTGTTTCTCCTGCCACCGAAATACACTAATTCCTACTATATCTAAATATAACCTATCCATTTCCCGTTTTAAATTTTCTAATCTAACTGCCCGATTAAGGGATCTGACATTCAGCCCTCCGATACGTATAACGCCAGTTTTATTTCTCCTGATAACTACATCTTCCTGAGTAGTCCCCGCCCGGAGATCCAAATGGGGGACTATTTTACCTCCGAAATATTTCACCCAAGAGGACGCCATCATCATTTAACCATACAGTAAAGCTGCATGCCCTCGAGAAAAATTACGGCTGTAGTTTCCCCTTGCTTACAGCCGATCACAGTACCAGCACAGCAAGGACGTTTTGGTTAGTGTTACAAGGCCAGATCAGTCAATCATCCAGACTGTTGCCCCTGCAACTACTGAAAATCTGCTGCCCCTCTTCAGGAACCACAAGTTTGTCTGGCCTCTCAACAGATACCCCTTCGTTGTGGTTGCACCTACGGTACGACTATCTGTATCGCAGAGGCACGCTAGCCTCCCCACCAACGGCAATGTCCATGGTTCATGGGAGGGGGGGGGGGGGCAATTATCGTATGTAACATTTAATACAACATATTAAAAGCTGTATGATTCAGGTACCACAAGTACATTAATCTTTTCATTTGTGTGGCTCTGCATTAATAATGAAACATTCTCATTTAAGTGGTTTTAAAGTTTTGTTGTGAATCTATATTTGTATTTTTAAATGACTGCTAATATGTTCTGTACTACGTCAAGTAATCTGATCTGGGGCTATCTTTAATGTTTTGTGGGCTATATTTAATGTTTTATTCCGTTCGCTTTAGCGTGATAGCCTTGTTATTAATTATAACATGGTCCTTGTTCAAATAGCTCTGAGGACTACGGGACTTAACTTCTGAGATCATCTGTCACCTAGAACTTAGAACTACTTAAACCTAACTAACCTAAGGACATCACACACATCCATGCCCGATGCAGGATTCGAACCTCCGACCGTAGCAGTCGCGCGATTCCAGACTGTAGCGCCTAGAACCGCTCGGCTACCCCGGCAGGCTATCGTTCGTGTGTGATCGTTTATAAGCACATATTGCTTCTTGCGTTTCGTTCAGAATTTGTGATCGGTTATGTCAGTGGATGAGAGTGGCCGAAAGTGATGAATCCTATGAAAGTCTTCTTTGTTGCATCTAATCTTTGTATGCTATCTTTAACTTTGCTATTTCAGTATACTGATCTGTGGCTTCTGTGCCAGGTACCTGCCTCACGATTACATTAGGTATACCCCGGACTGATGGTTGCGCATCGCCTGACCAGCTTTCTTTATGTATTGTCTTTTCTATTTAGTCTTTGGTGGCCTGCCGAACGGAATTTGACTACGACACAGACGAGCTGTTCCCGTGCTACAAGTTCTATCGTCCTCAGTTTGGTAGCAGAACTTGGGACTAGGCCACGGCATATCGTCCGGCACTTCCGAGACAGAAGTTAAGTTTCTTACCAAATCTTTTTCAAATATTTTGGCATGGGCCTGAAGAGTCAGTACTCCTAACGGATCAAGAGGGCATTTAATAACTTGGTCATTAGTTTGTACACCTTCTCTGGGACCAATATTTGCCTAATTCTTCTGTATGTTATTCCCTTTATGGGAGCTGCATTGGTAGTCTGATTGACCTGTTCATTGAGGGCAATGTACAAGGGTTGCCCAGAAAGTAATGCATCGTGCTACTAATGCGAAACGTTACGTATGTATTATTTGAAGCCTCCTGAGTGGAGACTTCCAGTTTCCGACTTTTCCGACAAATAGCGTAGCTGCAGGACAGTTTCTGTTGGTGACGTACGTTACAAACAACGTGCCGTCATTGAATTTCTCACTGCAGAGAAAGAACTATGGGAAATATTTACAAACACTTGCGCAAAGCCTATGGAGCATCTGCTGTCGACAGAAGTACAGTTAGTAGCTGGGCACGGAGGTGAAGTCATCAGAAAACATTTCGGCGGAGCTCTACGATTTGCAGCGGCCGGGGAGTCTATCCACGGCTGTCACACCTGGCAGCCCTGACCTAGCCTAGCCCCCTCGGACTTTCACTTGTTTGCGCTGTTAAAGGACGCCATTCGTGAAAGACATTTTGAGAACATGAGGAGGTGATTCATACAGTGAAGGACTGGCTCCACCACAGGACAAGGATTGGTAGCGACAGGGCATACAGCACTTGTTTCACGCTGGAGGAAGGCTATAAAACGAGGTGGAGATTACACGGAAAAATATGGTGTGTGGATAAAACACCATTCTTTCGTGTGTGTAATTTTCATTATATTAAATAAAGGACTTCTGAAGAAAAGAAAATGTGGTGCATTACTTTCTGGGGTACCGTCGTAATATCAATGTACTGCTCAGTGTTTGTATGCCGGAAATGGCACAGCCTTGCTGCTTATGCTATAGTTAACCAGTTAACGAGAGACATGGTGAAGCTTCCGCCTGAAACGAGCAGCCTTACGCCTCGTTTGTAGCAATAAGAAAAGCACTCAAAATTGCACTGCATTATATCAATGTTGCTCTGATACTAAAAAGTTGGCGGAGCGCCCCCTAAAAAACAGAACGTTGATTTCGGAACTTGAAAACGAAGTATTAAGTCTTCGATACATAGGAACTAATCAGCTTATACAAAGAGTAGAAAAGAATGCAGCTCCTTTAGGTCAAAGAGAAGCCCTCTAACGGAAACAATGAAATAACAGACCAATTAGCAAACACTGGCATCACGGAAGGATTACCTTTCTTTGTGCTTATATTTTTTACAGGCTTCATAATCATTGCAGAAAGGGGACTTTCGTGAATGGTGTTCATTCTGCGAAACCTTCCAGACGAGGAATAGTACACTCCTAAACGTACATAATATTATAGGTATAATCTTCAGAACGACATACCATATCAATCAGAAGAATGTGAAACGAACACGGGTATTATCCTGCATATCTCAGCAGAATCGAAGCTTTAACCTCTGCATATTACGAAGAGCATCCCACAGAACTATTACATCCAATTCACATTCTGCTGAGCTGTTTTCCCTGATAGTCAACAGATCAGCTCTGCACGGTAAGTGTCAAATTGGGAATTCCCATACCGACAAGTGCCATCAATCTCTCCAAACAAAATACGTCGACATCCCTAGATACTTTGAAAAGACGGACATTCCATATACCAAAGTGTGAAGAAACCATGCCACAGCATCGACAACAGTAGATTGATTCCACAGGCGCGTACAGCACTGATAGCAGAAGACGAAACTGTATGCAGTAAGTTTCTACCAGAACGAATTTTCACTATGCAGCGGAGTGTGCGCTGATGCGAAACTTCCTGGCAGATTAAAACTGTGTGCCGGACGTGAACTCGAACTCAGGACCATTGCCTTCTGCGGACAAGTGCTCAACAAACTGAGCTACCCGAGTACAACTTATGACCCGTCATCACACCGTTCCTTTCGCCAGTACTTCATCTCTAACATTCGAAACTACACAGAAGTTTGCCTGTCAAACTTGCAGTTTTATGTAAAAGGACAAAGGTGTACATCTCGTTCGTGTCGTTTGGTATCTGCAACATTCCAGACCAATAGTCAGTGCCACAGCGGTCATCACTTAAAGTGAGAACATGTAATTAATATGATTTGATGCTACACGTTTAAAGTTGAAACAATTTACTCATTACCGTAATCATAATGAATTAGTCATACAAATGCCAAGATGATGTTTCGTAGCCTGAAAATAATCTGCCCGATTGAAAATTGCATCATAATAAAAAAATTCATTCAATAAGTTTCGGCAGGTTTTCACTTCGTGATTTTTATGGTAAATTATGGATTTTTCAGTCTCGACTGCTCCTTGGCTTATTTTTTATAATATTCCGAGGAAGCAAAAGGTGACAACTACATTAGTTTCTATTTTTATCCGTTACGCTGTAACCAGTTTGTTTTGAACGTTCGCTTTTTCTGAAGGAAGAGTATGCATCATTCATGAGCTACTTGAGTGTAGATGTTGCACTGTAAATCTAAAAATAGTAAAGCAACTTTTATGTTTGGTTTACTATCAGGGAGAGCAAGAAACTTTCTTAACAAGCGGAAATGTTAAAAAACAGTATGTGTAAAGTAAAATATTCTATTCCGAGTAATTAATTACCTTTGCTCCGGCATCAAGCAAACGGCGTTTGGCCAAATACGGATTTAAGAAACTTTGCTGAAGGTCCTAGAGGGTATCAAAATTAATTATGTAGAAAAAAGACTTCCGTCTCTAGCCAGCGCTCTAATAGAACTTAAATATATTGTCTTAAGCCTTTTTAAATGATAGCGTTCACTTTACGTCCAGCAGTCTTTTCCTGAAATTGCAAAAATCGCCCCAAAAAAGTAATAATTTTCCAAATGTGGCATGTACCTAGGAACAAATAACCAATTTACATTTAAAAATGCTGGAATCGACAAAATATAATCATCGTAGGATTTCCTAGTGTATGTGTTACATTGTATACGACATACCTACCATCAGTAAGTGAAATCACATTAAGATGTATTATCAAAAACCTGTTACAGGTTAACAATATTTTGAAATAGACACTGTTGGGAGCTGACCCGAATTTTTAGTTTCGAGACAGGAAGAACTATTACGACCGTAAAGAAACTCGTTTCATTACCAAACATCACGTGTTCCTTGGTAAAGAGACCTTCTGTACAGGATGGTGCACGACTCACGAAATATGGCGTAACCGTCCACGCGTAATGGAACTGGTTTAAAAATGCACAGAATCTTAGTCGCCGTAAGACTCTGTAATTGATGAATTAACAGTAACCACCAAACAGCCTTAATAAAATTATACAGCTTTTACATAGGTAGAACCGGTAATACTTACAAACGCTGCACAAAACACAACTTCATGTCTCATAACAAATAATACAATAGAAAATGACCTTATCTGTTTATGGCGGTCTCTACCGCGCTATGCTTCGTGTGATTCTAACATCAGATGGAAACACCGGACGTTCCTAGGTACACTATCCTCCAGGAACAACGAATTCAAATGGCTCTGAGCGCAACTGGACTTAACATTTGAGGTCATCAGTCCCCTAGACTTAGAACTACTTAAACCTAACTAACCTAAGGACATCACGCACATCCATGCCCGAGGAAGGATTCGTTACCTGCGACCGTAGCAGCAGCGCAATTCCAGACTGAAGCGCATAGAACCGCTCAGCCCCAACGGCCATCCCAGGTGCAACACCTTCCCCTAATTACGACAAGGTAACAAGAGACAAAACTCACCAGCTTCATAACGGTAAGCCACGACCTGCACTGCCGCTAAGAGACAGATGTGAAACCCAGAAATCTGCGGTCGATGTGTGGTGCTGCTACGTTTGCGCTGTTTTATATACGAACCGTTCGGCTCCTACGACCTGGAACGGAACGCGACGTATATCACAGCCGACCTTCCCCCACCAGCCGAATGTTGTCTCGTCCTGCCAAGTTTCGTAACACTCGTGCCGTCGTTTGCAGCGTCCTCACACGCTCCTGTGAGCTGGGTCACCAGTCATCTAGGATGTCTTAATAAAATGTTTACCTCTCCACTGTCACTGTTGACGCACGTGTTAAATCCTTTTTTTAGACATACTTCGGTGTCTGTGACGGCCTCGGTAGTAAACCCGTTCACTAACTTAATCAGAAATTCTTGATTACTGTATCCTCTTGGGGATTACTTACGTCATGATGAGGCATAATGCAAATTAAACTTAATAAATTAGAAAGGATGATTGTCTATAAGTCTGGGTACGCATACAGATCGTTCTACATGGACGTTTCCGATCTTGTCTGCACAACAGAATATTACGCAGAGAGACTTCTATTTGTGTTGTGCAGGAGATGCTTCAAAGGATTTAAGTAAGAGGTTTGCGAGAAAAGTGATGAGACTGATCTCTTATGTACCAAACTATTATATTCCTGTCAAACAGCAATATTGTCCCCTTGAAAGTAGTTCCCTTCTGCTGATATACACCGGCGGTGTCGTTGTTTCCAGTCTTGGTAGCATCGCTGAAAGGATTCAGATGGTTCAAATGGCTCTAAGCGCTATGGAACTTAACATCTGAGGTCATCAATCCCCTAGACTTATAACTACTTAAACCTAACTAACCTAAGGACATCACACAAATCCATGCCCGAGGCAGGATTCGAACCTGCGACCGAAGCAGCAGCACGGTTCCAGACTGAAGTGCCTAGAACCGCTCGGCCACAGCGGACCGCTGAAGGCTTCACCTGGTAGGGCCTATGTAATATAGGTAACTTTCTTGTGAATGTTCTCCAGTCCTAAAATGATTTTTTAAGACATTTTTCAATTTCGGCAAAAAGAAGGGCTCAGATCAGGTGAATGGGACTACTGTACAACAAAATGGATGTCTTTTGAGGTTAAAAATTCCACGATGGAAGTTGCTGTGTAACATGGGACTTTGTCATGTTGCAGCATCCAATTATCTGCTATGTCTAGTCTTACTCCATTGCCCTTTTCCTGAGACTTTCAAGGACAGCTTTGTAAAACACTTGGTGGAGGAATAAATTACTTATGCACGGTAACACTACTGTCAAAAAAGAAAATCTACATTGGTTTCATCATTGATTTCCTCGTTAGAGCTTTTTACAGTCGAGGATATCTCCCTGTGCCACTCCTCTCTTTATCGCTTCGTCTTAGGATCGCACTCGGAAATCCACAGTTCGTCATCTATGATCAGGCGATCGAAAAATTCATGGTCATTGGTGCTGCTCTCAAGAAGGTAAATGGACACGTTTTTTCGGTTGTCCTTCTAGTCACCTGTGAGGTTCTTCGGTGCTATTTTCGCACCAAACTTTCGTATGTGCAAATCTTCGGTCAACGTTTCAAGCACGGGGAAAGTGTGTAATAGGTCACCCATCACCTTTATCGTTAAACGTCGGTCTGATCTCACAAGAGCATGCACACGTTCGACGTTTTCGCCGATTTTTGAAGTTCTCCCGGAGCGAGGTTCATCTTCAACTGTTCTCGCCTTCCAAAAATGATTTGTGCCAGTGAAGAACTTATGCGTAGGGAACGATACCCGCAGGCCTGTTTCAACTTTCCAAAGGCTACACACGCGGATTCCTCTAGTTAACACAAAAATTGATTGGATAGCGTTTCTCTAAATTCCGCTCTTCCACTTTCATAATACACAAAAGAAGCACGACTTTACTGTTGGCGCTCTCAGAAATCACGTGATGGTTGTACAGAGCAGGAAGTCGAACTGAGGCTCTGGAAGGCTTTGGAAGGAAAAAAAAAACCATGGGTCTACACAAGCAGTATAACACAGCGTTGTCTGGTCGTCTACGGTGTTGTAAGTCTCATTACTTTTTTCACCCACGTCGCTTATTCATGTTTACGTGTTAAAAAGAGGTGGTAAAAACACAAGAAATAGAAAGAATCCTTTTTTCCACTACCAATTTCTTTCCATTTGACAACACAGAATGCTATAGCAAGCTATAAACGCTATTGTCCACTATGGTTGCAGTAACAAAAGGAATCTATGAAAAGTCATTCTCCGTCATTGTCGTCAAGGGGGTGAATCGCATGGACACATTTTGTTGTTGCAGGAGTAGACGACACAGAGGGTCGGGTGTGGTGCGAGTGAGGAACTTTGATGGTAAAAGCACTGAATACTGACAGAATTTTATTTCAGATGATTCCTGGTATGACTGAGGATAGATGATGGTGTTAAGATGATTTTATAGGCATGCGGCACATTTGTTAAAAGAGAACACAAGTGAATTTCTTACACGTATGCTGCAAGCTCTAATCGCGTTATTATTATGTTGTATGGTTTCCAATTTGTTCAGTAATATCCACTTTTAGCATATAGTATGAATAACCGATCATGTGTGCACAATCTAAATTACTGTTCGTCACCCTCCAATATTAGTCAAAAGCAGTTTGTAGGAAAAGCCAAGAGTAAATTTTGTAACTTAAGTACTGTCTCAGTCATTGTTCATTGTTCATAATAATGCAAAATATGATCATAGTCTTATGTCAATGAGACTCACGTCTGCGTTAATACGGAGACGTGAATACCACTTCAATTTAAAATAAAGTTTTCACTCATTTACATATATTTCACTAAGTTTATCCTTACAGTCTGAATGCCAATCGTAACATTACGGCATTGTCACGTCTTGCTCTACTGCGTTGACAGTGTGCTTCATTTTAGGAAAGACTGCAAAATTCTCATTTAGTAGAGCACCTAGATAAATACTAAAGCAATTATCCGCTCAGTGATTTATTTCAGGTATATGCAGGTCAGCATTTCAAATTCTTATAAATGAACAAGACGGAGTGGAGCAGAATTGCCCATTGCAAGCAGACAACCTAGAATAAATGCTAATTCCATTATCAGTGCAGTTATTTATTTCAGATGTATATAGTTAAACATTTCATACTCCTATATAACTAAACAACCGCCAGGTTAACCGAAAGCGCTAATGCGCTGCTGCCTGGACTTGGGTAGGTGCGCCAGACCCGTATCGAATCCGTCCGGCTTATTAACGACGAGCGCCGGTGTGCCGGCCATTCTGGATGTGGTTTTCCACATCCCATTAGGTGAAAACCGGGCTGGTCCCCATATCCCGCCTCAGTTACACGACTCTCAGACATTTGAAACACGTTCGCACTGTTTCATGCTTTACAATAGATGCAGACAGCTGGGGTACACTGATTCCGTCTGGTAGGAAGAGCATGCAGCCATCCCTTCGAATTAACCATGCCAAATCCGCTTCTAACAGTGCCGACCCTGCGTGAACTGCAAGACTTCTATGTAACTAAACAAGACAGAGCAGAGCTGAGTTATCCATTGCAGGAAGGAATCAATCATACAGCCTAAACGAACTTTATAACGTGGGGACAATATCCAATGGCCAACGTTTGAGATAATTCAGTAGATGCATTTTCTAACAAGGGGACAGTCCCAATAAGCGAGAATGGGACTGTGTGTTGTAACTATTTGATGAGAAGCCATTCATTGCACTGTGGATAACCATTCTTTCTATTCTATTCCATTTACAGATAGATTTAGTTTAGTGTACTACACAGTTCGAAAGTAATTTACCCAATTTACACAGCTAATATTCGTAGGCTATTGCAGATGAGAGCACACGAGCGACAATTTAAAAGTCAGAGTTTGGAATTACAAGTTCTTTAGATGAGATGTTTCACTTTCAGTAATATTATTACAGAGACAAATTCAGATGTTGCTGTTGTTGTGTACAGCACACACAACATTCTAATAGTATGCAGTGCCGATTTAAGAACCATCTATCACCCAAAGGTGTGAGGATGAAAAGGTGGTGGCTTAGAAGCTTAATTCAGGGACATCTGAAGCAATTTAAATCAAATTTTCAATATACATGTCTCATGTCACACCTACGAGCTGAGGGTGGAGTAACGAGAAGATGCAAAATGGGAAAAAGTTCTGTAAGGTCTGATTTTAGTATCAAATGCAGAGATTTCGGTGTTTAGTAACCGGAATAGAGCGAGACCATAGCACACCGGTAGACGGATCGACGGCGTTAACAGGACACCTGCCAGTACAAAGCAGACACATAGAACAGGGACGAATGACAACACAAAACTACACGGCGAAATACCAAGACCACACACCGAAGCCAAATCGGATACAAAGACGAGCAACTATCAGTGACCAGAGCAACAATAAACGCACAAACGATCACGAACGCTGTCGGCTTTGTAGGACAACGTGAGCGCCCATAGGCCAGCGCGGCCGGGTGGCCAGTGCATAGCGCTGCGGAGGTGACAGCAGGGCTCGTAGATCGTAGGGCGCTGCGTAGTGGATGTCGTTTACGTCGATGCCTTCTGGCGGGCTTTCAGAGCTGTCAGACCATGATAACACATCTCTCCCCCCTTCACCCCGCACCCCCAGAAAGGCCTGAAGTGCCCTGGACGATATTTTGGAAGCTGAACAGATGGTGTCCCATCAGTGGAGGCCGCCATCTGGTAGGAGGAACGTCGGACATCGGGCACTGCGCTGGAGAACTGCAGCGTAAGGGCTCACTGCGGAGCAGACAGAGGCTGTGGTGATGTCTCAATTCCCGTTATTTTTGAAAGATCATAAGAGATCCCAAAATGCTTAAGCCAAAAAACATGTTGATGAGCAATATGTGCCTCAAAATTGGTGGCACACCCCAGGCGAGCCTGAAACAGAGACGTAAAAGACGCACAAAGATCATCAAGTTCCTGGAAGGAGACTGTGTGAGAGACTACCTTATGTTTGTTGGAGATGGAGAAACCAAACAGCAAGAAAGCATCTATACCAGAAAGTTGCCAGGTGAATGACTGTTGACAACATACAGCGTTAGTGGGAAGAGGTAATAATCAAAGTGGGGATCATCTGGGATGAGAAAAACATCTGAGAGGTGAGAGGCAAAGTGGTTGGCCTTACTGAGGTTGTCAGGAACGGGACAGTCATCAAGGAGGAGAGGGTACTGCGGGGTGGGGCGGTTCCCAGTAAGGCGGTGGAAAGCAGACCAATACTTGGAAGAGTTTATGTGGAGTGTGGTGTTGAGTTGTGTTCATGTCTGGCGCCAGGCATGGTGTTTCTTCGCAGTAAGCAGCTTGCGGATGTGTCGTTGTAATTGCCGGTGGCGGGTAAGTGTATCCCGGTCATGAGTGCAGAGAAAAGAGCGGTAGAGGCGGTGGGACTCTTGAAGGCGAAGGACGGCCTGTGGAGGCAGGGCGGGGCAGTGAGGGTGGATGGCTTTGGTGGGGATGTGGGTGGCGACGGAGTCAGACAAAGTCTGGTGCAGGAAGGCAGCAGTGCGGGAGATGTCATCAGGAGATTGGAGGATATGGTCATGGCCGTCAACCTGGGTGTGAATGGAGTCCTGTTAGGCATCATAGTTGGCACGGGAGTAATCATGGACAGGTTTAGGAGGGATGTTGGGGCAAGGAACGTTGCGGGGATGGCGACCATCACAGATACTGAGGAGAACAGGAGCATGGTCACTGCCAATGAGATCAAGGACATCTGCAGTGATGCGTCCAAGGAGGTTGGGAGAGGCAAGGATCACATCAGTAGTGGTGTTGGATTCGGGTTGGGTGTGCTGGGGCAGGGGAACCAGGTCTCCCTGGAGGGTGATGAGAAACTGATGCCACTGCTGGAGGTCGGCAGGATCACGGCTGTGGATATTGAGGTCGGGGGCAATCACGTAGGTGGAGAAGGTGCGGTCAATGTGGGCCAGGGAATTGTAGGGGATGAGGGTGTGAGGGCAGACATAAATGGTGGCACAGGCGATGGTAAGGGTGGGAAGAAGAGGCTGAGGGTTAGATGCGCAGCAGGATTGTTAAGAAGAGGTTTGGGCTGGACAGGGAGGTGCTTGAGGTGGCCTATAGCAACTCCGCCACGCGCCAGAGGGTACAGGTTATAGGTGCGGTGAAGGGTGTAAGAAGCTGTGGAGATGGAGATATGGGGTTGAAGGAAGGTTTCATTTAGGACGAAGGCATCCACACGGTGCTGACGAAGGGTGTGGAGGAAGAGGAGTTTGTGGGTGGGCAGGGAGCGATTATTGTGGTATGGGATACAGTAGGGTTGTTGTAGCATGGGAGGGGAGAGTTAGACGAAGGTGGTGAGGGGGGTGAAGGTGAAGTGGACGTGGTTGTGGGAGTATGTGGCATAGGTGGTAAGATGGAACAGGCAGCGAGGGCGATTTGGGAAAGGATGTGAGACTGCTGGAAGGGGTGGATGTTTTGGATCACAATGGTGATGAAACGGATGATGTCCTCTGCAGTAGGTGGAGGGCAGAGCGAGTTGTTGGGGTGGATGGAGTCATCAACAGGACAGACAGGGTCGGTGAGGTCAGGGGTGACTGGCAGAGGTTTCGCTTTACACTTCGAGAAGTAGGTAGGATGTGGTTCATTACAGGTCTTGCAGGAGGGGGTAGAGGTGAGGTTGCGGCAGTTCTTGAGGAAGTGTGAAGCTTTGCAGTGGGGACAAGCTGGGGGGTTCTCACAGGCAGAGGTAACGTTGTATGTGAGGCAGCATTGGCAGCAGTAGGATTGGACTGGGGAACAGGAGGGGCCCACCTTATGACGGCGATTGCAGATGAGGGCTCCCTCGGTAAGGAGGAGGTCAATGGAGGAGGAGGATTCAGTGAATATCCACATGAGAAAAGTTGGCCCGGCATCATTGAAGATGCGCCGGGCCGAGCGGATTTCAATTTCAGGCCGGGAGTTGAGTTCCGTCAACACCTCACCCTCTGTGACCACGAGGCTAAGCTTCGTGATCACAGCGGTGAAGGTTGGCATGCGTCGGGGAGATGATGGGGTGTGGTAGGGGGTGAGGGTTGCACGTTGGCCAGATTGGATACGGGGGATGCGGGAGTCAAGATCGGTGTGGAAGGAAGCATTGGAGGATTCAATGAGGATCGAGTCCTTGCGAGGAATCAGAAGGGAGATGGGGGCATTGGGGTACTTTTTCCGGATGCTGAGGATGAGGGAGTGGGCATCAAGGAATTGAGGGTCAGGATTGGAGAGGACAAAGGTGTGGGTGGCAGGCGTGGCAGGGGCGGGGTCGGGGTCGCGTCCGTGGGGGTGGGTGGGTCACGGGGATCGGGGGATATCTTGGAGGAGATTTTGGGGGAAGAGTCAACATTCGTGCACTTTGAAGGTTTTGTGGTCACGACAGGGCGGAGAGGGGGCTGGAGGACGGGGTGCAGGGGGAGATGTCAGGGGGCAGTACCACTCTGAGCAGCGGATGACGCAGAGGGAGGGCACGTGGGTGCAACAGAGACTCTAGAACGTCAAGCCGAAATCCGTGTTGGCTTGGAACCTGTCGGAGACAGTGCCGGGAGCGGCGGAAAGTCAGTAGCTGTCGATGGGGCGACAGTGATAGGGGAGGCGAGTTGGGGTAGTTACAGCCGAAAATGGCGCAGGGGTGGGGTGGAAAGGGAGAGAAGGAAGGATGGGAAGGGGGTTGGAGGACGAGCTCCATGTGATGGTTGTTAGAGCAGTGGAGGGAGAGGTGAAAATGATAGTGGTGGTGGCTTGGGACATGGTGGCGATGCGTGAGAAACGCAGCGACAAGGCGGGGACGGCGGCAGCGGTGGCGGCGGCGACCGGGCGGCGGCCAGGCGGCGGCAGGCGGCCACGGCGGCGAGCAGCGGCAGGCGGCGACTGAGCATCGGCGGCAGGCAGCGGCCGGGAGGCGGCAGGCGGCGATGGCGGCAAGCACTGGCAGGCGGCGACCGTGCGGCGGCGGCGCTGATGGCGGCGGCGGCGAGCACCGGCAGACGGCGACCAGGTGGTTGTGGCGGCTGGCAGCGGCCGGGCGGCGGCAGGCGGCGACGGAGGCGAGCACCGGCAGGCGGCGACCAGGTGGCTGCGGTGGCAGGCAGCGGCCAGGCGGCGGCAGGCGGCGACGGCGGCGAGCACCGGCAGGCGGCGACCGAGCGTCGGCGGCGGCGGCGGCGAGCTCAGGCAGTCGGCGGCGACCAGGTGGCGGCTGTGGCGGCGGCGGCGAGGAGGACCGGACTGCGAACAGTAGTGATGGCGCGCAGAAAACACGGCAAGGAAAAGGTGGGGCTCTTCCACGTCGAAGATACATCCTGAGAGTAGCCCAGGCAGTGCGAGTCCTCGATGAGGAAGTAAGGGAATCCAACCCTCGAACGTCCGTGCCTTCTGGTGGGCTGTCAAAGTTGTCAGACCAGTATACCAGCAGTGTCGCTAGACTTCTTGGAGACAGTCAGGATGACGTTCCACACCTAGTGTTGTGGGCGGGGGATAGTTTGGGGCCAGGGCAGTGACCTATTTGCATATGTCTGTAACACCTAAAGGAATTCTACCAAACTTGGGGTACGTATCACTCGCTACCTGGGAAAATATACTTTTACAAAAGGAAACTGTGACACCACTGTACTGAGGGTTCGGGAAGAAAAATCCTGACATAACGTTACAAACCGCGAAAACCTGAATTAGTTTCGCTCAAATTATACATAAATTGTATAAAAATACTTGTCGTGTAAGGTATAGCTACTACTACTACTACTGCTACTACTACTACTACTGCTACTACTTCCGTTAGTAAGAGGAGGCAGGGGGGGTGTGCGATGAAAAGTGTTGTCTTGTAGAAGTGTTTGGAAACACCTGTAAGTAGTTGACTTACAGTACTTTAAAAGAATACAGCACAATGTGTCTCATTTCTGTGGTTCAATGAATCAACCACTTCGTGATGAATGAGTATTGCCGTGATCCACATTTCGCAGCTATTGGTCGTGCCACACAGTTGAATGCCAAAGAGTAAGTTGCTCTGCATTTAGCACTGCAAATAGTCGAGAATCAGAAAGTTGCCAGCGACAGTACTTTTGCTCGAAAGGATAATTAGCTACTGTCACAGTTAAACGTTTCCTCGTAGTTCAGATGGAACTGTTGGTCAAAATTCCCTAGAGATCCAGACTGTGGCTCTTGGTGAATCTGCTATGAGTAATACAAGAGTTTACGAGTGGTGAAACTTTTCAAAGAGGTTTTAAAGAGGGTCGAGGAGACGCTTAAAGGCGGCGACAGTCCTGGACGCCCTAGCACGGTTACTGACGACAATTTGGAAGAACTGAAGACAATGGTTCTGGAAATCGCCTAATCACTGTCAGAGAGCCGATGATGATGTTGGCATGTTCTGAGGCTCATGACATGTTACTATTTTGGATGTTTTGTACATGAAATGTGTAGAATGCGAAGTTTGTTTCGAAATTGTTGAATTCGGACTAGAAACGACGTCGTGTAGACGTCACTCATCAGATGCTCATTGAAGTCGACAAAGGTCTAGAACTTCCAAAGTAATTTATAGCAGGTGACGGAACGAGGGTGTACGTAAATAACAACGAAATCAAGGCCCAATCGTCCCAAAGTAATCCACCTGAAGAGCCGACGCCGAAAAGAATTGGGTTAGTTCGATCACACGTGGAGGTTCTTCTAACTGCTTGTTTCGATTACTGTGTAATAGTGCATCATGAGTTCCTGAATTATGGTCATACAGTCAACAAGTAATGCTACCTGGAAATAATGTGTCGTTTGCGTGAAGCTAACCGTAGAAAGTTTCTAGAACTTTTGCAAAACCACTCGCGGATTTCGCAACATTATAATGCTCCCGCTCATTCCTCTGTTCTTGTTGGTCATTTAACGGCAAAAAATATATATGCATTATGTTGCCTCCGCTACCGTATTCCCCTGACATGCCCCTCCGACGTTTTCCTATTCCAAACGCTGAAGGGAAATATGAAAGGATGTCTTTTCTCCATCACTGGTGAAATAAAAACAGAATCGCAGAAGGGGCTGAACACCATAACGAAAAGTGAGTTCCTGAAGTGTTTCCAAGATCGGAAAAAGCACTGGCACAAGTTTGCTATATCTGAGGGAAATAACTTTGAAGGCGACATAGCTGATGTTGATGATAAAATAAATATTCCTTAAGGAAACAGAAATTACCGTAACTTTTTGATCATAACTTGTGTGTATGTGTGTGTGTGTGTGTGTGTGTGTGTGTGTGTATGTGTGTGTGAAATATATGTGACGTTTCCATACCCGAATGAAATTGCGAGCAAAACGCTACTTTCTAACAAAATTTTGTCACGCACGTTCTGTATGCGGACTGCTAACCACAACAAGAGCTGAAGGACGTCCAACGCAAATTAAATTTATTAGAGGTATTTTAATGAAAATAGACACTTTATTATGCTTCTATAACACATTTACGAGTTGTAGCAGAAAAATCGCGTGACGTGGTTCAGTGGTTAAGGCATCGAACACGCTTCTGAAGTCTGTGGATCCAATCGCATTACGACCGTGGAGACATTCGACTTAAAATAAGTGGATGGTTCGTTTCTAAAGGACACATCAATCCTTCTTTAGAGAAAGTGTCACATAAATGTTTACGAGAAGTAGAATTATGCTACTGCACCCTCACTGGCACTATGATTGTTTGTTAACATAGCCTCGTAAAGAAACTGGTTACACTCACGGCAGGAAAACTACGCACTGATTTTAAATGTACATTAGACGTCAGAGACAACAACATGTCACATTAGAAGAACTTGTCAACATTAGAACACTGAAAATTTAGACGTAAGATAGCGTTAGTGATAACATATCGATATTAAACCAACCCTTGAAACATAGGCAGTATATTTAATGACACGCCGTGCTAGACAGTGTCAAAGGACAAATCAAACTTTCTTTGGAAAACGTGTCACATAAATGTTTACGAGAAGTAGAACTATGCTACTGCATCCTCACTTGCACGATGATAGTCTGTTAGTAAAGTCTCGTAAAGAAACTGGTTACACCCACGGCAGAAAAATTACACACTGATGTACATTAGACGTCAGAAACAACAACATGTCACATTAGAAGAACTTGCCAACATTAGAACACTGAAAATTTAGACGTAAGAATGCGTTATTGATTACTTATCGATATTAAACCTATCCTTGAAACGTAGGCGGTATATTAAATGACTCACCGCGTCAAACAGAGTGAAATAGGTTGTGCGGTGTTAACACTGAACCGTCAGATCGCAATTTTTATTAACTTTTTTCCGATTCAGATCGTGAAAATATAACTCAATTTAAAATTCTAGGTACATTGTCACCCCATTTCTCCATTTGCCTCCGAATTTGGCACATTAACTTACTTATCTAAATTCATTCAACGGTTACACTACAGGTTGACAGCACTATACTCCTTCCCACTCCTTCAATACCAAAAGCAACACATATAGAGCAAAATGCATCTCTGAAATTTATGATTAATAAGAGGTCTGACATGAGTCAAACATTCTTTTCTTAGTAACTAAAATGATCATCGTAATACAGAATCTATGCTCAGTTTATAACTGTTTAATATTGATAAAGGTTTATTTTGGAAGTCATTACTAAGGGCTTGGGGCACTAATTTTCCACGTTTCCTGGAGTGCTACGCATGTTCTTACTAAGTACAAGAAGTCACATGCCGGGATTCAAAATGTCTTCAACGTTAACGGTAAGTTTGTCGAGAGATCTAGTGCACCTACGGTTACCCGCCCCACTGGTAAGAGTCGTAAGCAATGAGAAAGAGTACGTGATGCCCATTAGGACGTATTACCAGGTGAGAGTGTACAGCATAACTGAAAGGTAGTGTCGTGTATATTTCAGATTCATTTTGCTGTATTTTGCCATTTTTATTGTGAAAAATCAGAGAACAACGTAACCTCATCTGTAATAATAATAATAATAATAACAGAAAGATACTTCCAAGGCAACTTCGGAATCGAACTAGATCAGCAAACGATTTAGGCTCCTCATTCTGTGTACTGTATTTGCATAGAAGTATTATGAAGCTGGACAAAGGGGAAGATGTAATGACTAACTTTTGGAATAACAATGTTGTGGCGTGAACCACAGAATCACGATACCAGCTGTTACTTTTGTACACGTAATGTAAAGGGTCTTAATACAAACACCAAAACAGAAAGTACATACCCAAACTTGCCATCTGGTATGAGACGTGGCACGTAGCCCTGGTATTAATTTACGCGATTTAGAAAAGATTGCTGTATGGTGTGGCAGGTGGCAGTTGACGCTAAATAACGAAAAGTGTGAGGTAATCCACATGAGTTCCAAAAGAAATCAGTTGGAATTCGATTATTCGATAAATAGTACAATTCTCAAGGCTGTCAATTCAACTAAGTACCTGGGTGTTAAAATTACGAACAACTTCAGTTGGAAAGACCATATACATAATATTGTGGGGAAGGCGAGCCAAAGGTTGCGTTTCATTGGCAGGACACTTAGACGATGCAACAAGTTCACTAAAGAGACAGCTTACACTACACTCGTTCGTCCTCTGTTAGTATAATGCTGCGCGGTGTGGGATCCTTACCAGGTTGGATTGACGGAGGACATCGAAAGGGTGCAAAAATGGGCAGCTCGTTTTGTATTATCACGTAGTAGGGGAGAGAGTGTGGCAGATATGAGACGCGAATTGGGATGGAAGTCATTACAGCAAAGACGTTTTTCGTCGCGGCGAAATCTATTTACGAAATTTCAGTCACCAACTTTCTCTTCCGAATGCGAAAATATTTTGTTGAGCCCAACCTACATAGGTAGGAACGATCATCAAAATAAAATAAGAGAAATCAGAGCTCGAACAGAAAGGTTTAGGAGTTTGTTTTTCCCGCGCGCTGTTCGGGAGTGGATTGGTAGAGAGATAGTATGATTCTGGTTCGACGAACCCTCTGCCAAGCACTTAAATGTGAATTGCAGAGTAGTCATGTAGATGTAGATGTAGATGTAGATAGCTGTCAATACAACTGAAGGCGAGTTATGAGAGTGTAAACAATATTTTCGAGAAAGTTAAATATTTTGAATATCAGTGGTTGTTGCCGCTTCATGTCCAACTTGGTGCAATGAAAAAAATTGTGGAAGCTCCTATGAAGATGGTGACTGTTTGATATACCATCTCAACGACAATTATCCTGCTCTGTCTGAAACCAAAATTAAGCAAAGAATCTTTGTGCGACCTCAATTAAGAGCTTGACGAATTATCTAGATACGTAATTAAGTATGTATCTGTCCCTCGGAGCGCAAGTACTGCTTGCACTTATCCAACTTATTCTCCAACACAGATTTTTCATAAATCAAGAAAGAAAATTTTACATATTTTCTTCATACAGTTACGGTATATATGGTTTATATAAAAGTTACGAACTTGTGAAATTTTATGTTTCCGTTCACTTTATGAACAGCATAACAGTGATATCTTCTTCGTTTGGCATGGAATACTTGTCTTTCAAAATTTATGTTGTGTTTTACATAGAATCTTTACACAGCATCCATCAGTAATCTGCACTCAATGAAATACACTCCTGGAAATGGAAAAAAGAACACACTGACACCGGTGTGTCAGACCCACCATACTTCCTCCGGACACTGCGAGAGGGCTGTACAAGCAATGATCACACGCACGGCACAGCGGACACTCCAGGAACCGCGGTGTTGGCCGTCGAATGGCGCTAGCTGCGCAGCATTTGTGCACCGCCGCCGTCAGTGTCAGCCAGTTTGCCGTGGCATACGGAGCTCCATCGCAGTCTTTAACACTGGTAGCATGCCGCGACAGCGTGGACGTGAACCGTATGTGCAGTTGACGGACTTTGAGCGAAGGCGTATAGTGGGCATGCGGGAGGCCGGGTGGACGTACCGCCGAATTGCTCAACACGTGGGGCGTGAGGTCTCCACAGTACATCGATGTTGTCGCCAGTGGTCGGCGGAAGGTGCACGTGCCCGTCGACCTGGGACTGGACCGCAGCGACGCACGGATGCACGCCAAGACCGTAGGATCCTACGCAGTGCCGTAGGGGACCGCACCGCCACTTCCCAGCAAATTAGGGACACTGTTGCTCCTGGGGTATCGGCGAGGACCATTCGCAACCGTCTCCATGAAGCTGGGCTACGGTCCCGCACGCCGTTAGGCCGTCTTCCGCTCACGCCCCAACATCGTGCAGCCCGCCTCCAGTTGTGTCGCGACAGGCGTGAATGGAGGGACGAATGGAGACGTGTCGTCTTCAGCGATGAGAGTCGCTTCTGCCTTGGTGCCAATGATGGTCGTATGCGTGTTTGGCGCCGTGCAGGTGAGCGCCACAATCAGGACTGCATACGACCGAGGCACACAGGGCCAACACCCGGCATCATGGTGTGGGGAGCGATCTCCTACACTGGCCGTACACCACTGGTGATCGTCGAGGGGACACTGAATAGTGCACGGTACATCCAAACCGTCATCGAACCCATCGTTCTACCATTCCTAGACCTGCAATGGAACTTGCTGTTCCAACAGGACAATGCACGTCCGCATGTATCCCGTGCCACCCAACGTGCTCTAGAAGGTGTAAGTCAACTACCCTGGCCAGCAAGATCTCCGGATCTGTCCCCCATTGAGCATGTTTGGGACTGGATGAAGCGTCGTCTCACGCGGTCTGCACGTCCAGCACGAACGCTGGTCCAACTGAGGCGCCAGGTGAAAATGGCATGGCAAGCCGTTCCACAGGACTACATCCAGCACCTCTACGATCGTCTCCATGGGAGAATAGCAGCCTGCATTGCTGCGAAAGGTGGATATACACTGTACTAGTGCCGACATTGTGCATGCTCTGTTGCCTGTGTCTAGGTGCCTGTGGTTCTGTCAGTGTGATCATGTGATGTATCTGACCCCAGGAATGTGTCAATAAAGTTTCCCCTTCCTGGGACAATGAATTCACGGTGTTCTTATTTCAATTTCCAGGAGTGTATTACCTGTCCGCGGTATCCCCTCCGAATACATGTCTTCTTAATTATCATAGTCCCCCCCCCCCCCCGCCAAATCCCCATGTTGACAGAAAATATGTCCAGATGTGAAAACAGTAATTTAAGACCCGTGTTGCACTCTAATGTTCACAACTTCTGTAGTACGTTGCTCACAATTATTCTGACACAATCAGGACTGATACTGATTCATATGTAAAATTGTCCATAATTTCTTCAAATGCATGCCGAGCACTCTTCTCTCTAGGAGACATAAAAGCTTCAAATTTTCTATCTTTCTCTGAAGCTCTTATGTGAGGCCGCACAAAGATTCTTTCCTTAATTATGGTTTCAGACAGAGCAGGATAATTGTCGCTGAGATGGTATATCAAACAGTCACCATCTCCATAGGAGCTTCCACAAAGTTTTCCATTGCACCAAGTTAGACATGAAGTGGCAACAACCACTGAAATTCAAAATACTTAACTTTCTCGAAAATATAGTTGAAACTCTCATAATTCGCCTTCTGTTGCATTGACAGCATTACTGGAATTGAAGGCAATGTGTTGGAACTGTTTATAAGCAAACCCTGAATACTACGTTTTCAGGTAACAATAAGCAGCCTCTAGTCATTTCGATCATATTTAACTAATACCAGTTAGTTCACCACGTCTGAAACAGTGTTAAGGTAATTTGGAATCATTTCCCTGTTGTTATAGAAAGACACAGATGTATCAGCTGCGCGTAAGTTCTGAGCCCGTAGTATGGAGTCTATAGTAGTTCAGTTGCATTCTAGAAAAGGTTTATATACCTTATTTTATCATTTCACTTGGCTTGTGCTAATGGTTGTAGCGCATTTTATGTTTCAGGAACGAACTCATCGCACGCAAATGATGATGAGTAACTGTTACTGGCTGTAACTGAAATACGTTCACTACGGCCTGTAGGTGGCTTACGTAAATTAATACCAGGGCTACGTACCACGCCTCATACCAGATGGCAAGTTTGGGTATGTACTTTTTATTTTGGTGTTTGCGTTAAGACCATTCAGATTGCGTGTACAAAACTAACAGCTGGTATCGTAATTCTGTGGTTCACGCCACAACATTGTTGTTCCAAAAGCTAGTCATTACATCTTCCCTTTTGTCCAGTTTCACAAGACTTCTATGCAAATACAGTACACAGAATGAGGAGCCTAAATCGTTTGCTGATCTAGTTCGATTCCGAAGTTGCCTTGGAAGTATCTTTCTGTTATTATTATTATTTTTGCAGATGAGGTTACGTTGTTCTTCGATTTTTTACAATAAAAATGACAAAATACAGCACAATGAATCTCAAGTATACACAACACTACCCTTTGTCTGTTGCCGATATCGATACTGACATGAAATTTTTTCTGGGAATTCAAACACTTTCGAGAAGGTTTTAATTATAGATTTAAACTTTTAATGTTTGTTCAAATTTGCTATTGTAAAGTATTTTACTAATTTTGTAGTTATATTTATATGATATCCTATCTGGCAACTGAAGCTGCATTGACTTCGTCTGATCTCGTTCTGCTGCTATTACTCGTAAGATCTGACATAAGTCTCCAGATATGAAAGAGGTACAACCGGCCATAGGGTTATTGTTACAAGAATGTCTTCAGTGTAATGCTTAATTGTGTTTTATATCAGAATCTTATTTCAAACAGTGGAACTGGAGTACTGCATCAGTTACCAGTATTACTTTGCTGTGAATCATTACTGATGATGTGTGCGTCGTAGGCATAGATTGTCAACACTGGGTTGGCAGTATTCTAGTGGTTTTTTCCCAGCCACCCCTAGGCGGAAAAAGCATCGTTTGCACAGTGGCAGGGAAATTCATGTAATCGTAGCTCAGGCAGTTAGCACGAAATATTTGTAAATTATATTTAGATAAGTTTTTCGTGATTCAGTCTACCTTTTACTAAAAACTAGATGAAAATCCCTACACTAGTTCCTGAAATTCTTGACAGATTACGAATGTAATGTAACTTTGTAATGACAATGAAAGTATTTTTGTGAGATATAATAACAGTTTAACGATTTAATGAATTTTCTTTTACTTTTAACTTGAAGCCTTGTTTCTTGCCAAATTTCCTTATCCTAGATCAACGTCTCATTTTCTCTGAGCTTGTCCTGGAGAAGTAACGTTCTCTCATCTTGCGGTGATTCCTTCCTCTCCAGTCCGGTACGCACTAGTTCCCTGTTAGAACAAATGATGTCCTTCCAGTGGAAAATCTGTAGTAGAACCCGTAGCATTATGCGAAGCGAACGAGTATAACAGATGATTTTCAGCATTAAGTTAACTGAGAGATTGATTGAAAGGTAGTTTGTGAATGAAAACCTTGATATCAATGTACTTGTTTGTTACAAAAACATTGCCAGGACCATCCTAATCTTCAGTTCTACTCGTAGCTTCAACACCCACCCGCAAAGACCGTCACTCATAATACTCAGGGTATGGTAATAAATTGAACCCATTATAAAGGTTTACCAAAACGAATATCTGTGACAGAATTCTCCCTTTAATATTATACAGTTTGACCACTACGAATGTTTAGTTTGTGGTCACGTGTTGTAAAACACGCCACACGATTTTTTGTTATTGAAAAGTCACAGTTTACATTTGAAAGTTGGAGGTTCACGTGCTCGTTTTTCTCGCACGCTCGCATCTACTTTGTGGCATTCCGCCAAGTTATCACACCTATTCAGATCTCCTTTCTTCCGCATACGAACATGATGATGGCTCAGCTGCCAGCTGATTTTTCTGACTTCACAATACTGTTCTTTAGCTCACAAAACACGTGCGAACATACTGTCCTCTGATCAGTTCATACATATTATAGCCATTCCGATATTAGTACAAAACTGCACAATCACGCGCCTTTTGCATTTGACCAATCACAGCTTAATAGCTATTATAACCAGTTTACTAAATGAACAAACTGAGAAACTCCACTCAGATCAAAATGACTCCATGTCTAGATAGCAGAATTATCGTAAAATGTTTATTGATTTTGTAAGTGCAATAAACTGGCCAGTTGTACAATACAGAATTACCCTCTGAGTATAACTCACTTTCTCTGTAGAATCATAGTTCTCACGCTAACATGTACTGAATTAATAGACATAACAGAGTGCATGTAATGTCTTACTTTCCATTCACACCATCATTCATAGTAACAAACAAATTAGCAATAATTAATGACTGTTGCAATAATCACTGTAACTACAGTTTTCTTTCGAAAACGTGTTTTAACTACTTGATAATTTCATAGTCCGGAAGAAATTGTCACCTTCGGCCACAGCCGTAACTACTTGACGCTAGCTGCTGGATCAGAGCGCATCTGTCATGCAATAACTGTGAAGCTCTCGGCTCGTTAGCCTCTTTTACTTTACATGGGTGCAATGTGAAGCACTAGGCCTCAATGCGTTTTGATGACTGAAGTTGCGAGTGTCATAATGTGTGACGTATACGATCGTATATTTTATTTCATTGACGTAGAAAGTTAAATCTCTTATACTGCCAAGAGGACCTGGACGTTAGTACAAGACATAAATTTCAACTTGATACGTTTACCCGTTCGTGAAGGAAAGAAGTTTTAACAGTCGGAGGGAAAGACACACAGACAACGCAGTGATCCGATAAGTGTCCCACTTGTACAGACTGATGTGCGCAAACCTAGGAACAAAATTTTTGGAATCAGCGGTTTTGAAATACAAAAATATTTTTAAAATGTGAAACAGGTCTCAACAAGTTTTAGTTTTTTTAACCTTTGATATTTGGCTATTATTGGTACTGTAATTGTTCTCAAAGAAAACAGTTAAGTTACCGGTAGTAATAACTCGGACGAGACCTTTCATCATACCGATTTCAAATGACCCACTTTTGTCCAGAAAGCTAGTTACTACCTTAGTTGCTACCTTAGATTCGAACACAGTTTTTGAGGAATCTAAAGGAGTTATTGATGGAAAATTCAGTTGTTACACTGATGAATTTCCGAGCAATAAGAATCGACTCATAATTTCAAACTTCCTGGCAGATTAAAACTCGAGCCCGTCAAAATTCCCTGTTTCGAGTACTGGTCTGGCACACTGATTTAATCTGTCATAAAGTATCAAAACACTGCACAATCAGCTGAAGAGTGGACATTTATTCTTCTTGAAGCATACAACATGTAACACTTTGACGTTTTAAAATTTATGAAGCTTGTAGAGGATTAAATATTGAAAGTCTTGATATAGCCTGAAATGTGAGATAAAGTTTCCACAGTCACCACTGGACTGCCACAAATGCACACACTACCCGTACGATAAGTTGCCATTTGTGGTTCTCAGTGAAAGTTTGGGCTAGAGTTCTTGGAGGTCACCTTATTGACCACACATCTAACCGGAATGTTTGAATGGAGCATGTTATTTGAGGTTTCCGGAGGATGCCTTGCCTGAACATGTGGATTACGCGCCCTTGTAAATGGGCACTAGTTTGTGGTTTCACAACGATAATGCGCCAGCGCACATTGCATGCTTGGCCAGGGCATATGTCACTGACAACTTCAAGCAGAGAATAATTAAGGGGATGCCCTATTCGCAGGCCTGTGCGCTTGACTACTTCCATTACGTTTAAGGTCCTTTGTGTACTCAACGCCAGCAGAAACAGTATCTGAGCTTACGCTGCTGTAATTTACAGCGTTTGATAGCGTCAGAGCGGAGCGTGGAATTTCACAGAGAATCTGACAAAACATGGTTTGTAGTTGCAAATTATGTAACGAAGTTGATGGTCGTCACATTGAACGATGTCAGCAAACATTTGCCAATAACATTTGTGAAGTGTTTCATTTAGTCTTCTGAACGCGTAGAAAGTGCGTGGTTCTCTAAAAAACTTGTTACAATTCAGGATATAGTTTCCTCGTGTCAAAACTTTCAAAATGTCATCCTCTACAGTATCCAAAATTTTTAAAGCGTCATTATGTTACACCCTGTCTACTATTAGCTATAGTATAATATTTTCCTACAGCTTAGCAAACAGTAACCAAGAAATTAAGCTCTTAATTATGTACAAATTTAAATATTTTGGTATCCTTTTTCATTAGGATGTAAATGAAAACATTACGTTACATGGTGCACATCCTAAAGAACTCTGAATCCACAGCACAGAACAAACATTATTTTATCATTTCTCTTGTAGATAATATCAGTTGAATATCGCCCATAGTCTTATCACTATGTGTATATCAGTCGAACTATGCTGCCAATCCAATGTAACTGTAAAAAAGGAGCGTTTCTTTCCTTCCAAAAGAATCCCTATTTGTTATTAAGACAGGGCACCCATAAATTATTTTTACGACGTAAGACTTAAATAACTTTAAATCTATACTAGATATAAACAAGCGGTTTTCAACATGTAATAAGTTAACTCACAAAGTTTTTGTTTTTACCTTCCAGGTGACACAGTTCAGACGCAAAACTGAACTTGAAAATCTGATGTTTTCCATAAAAAAGTGGTGAGGGGGGTGGGTGGGGGGAAGGGGACGTCGCCAACGTGGCCAAAGTGCGATAGGTATTTATAATGAGTTCGACAGAAATGGTGCTGCGGCCATATAGTCGGAAATGAGACGATCGACACTGCACAATCTCTTGCGTAAGAGGTTACGGCTATAACTCTATAAGGTCTGTTTGTTTCAGGAATTAAAGCCTACTGACAAACTTCGATGCGAACAGTTTGCAGTGGACGCGCTAGGAAAGATTGAGGTAAACAATGACCTTTTGAAAAGATTTGTTTCTCCGAAGAGGCAAAGTTTCCTGAATCCGGCAAACTGATCAAATGTTCGTCTATGGGTTTCGCAGCATCCCCACGTTACACATGAAATGGCAAGAGCCAGTACCAATGTCAGTGTTCTCTGCCAATTGATGCACAATTGCATCACTAGTCCATTCTTCTTCATTAAGTGTGCCATCAGCAGTGGTGTTTATCTGCACATGTTACAAGAGTTTGCTGTGTCAAAATAGGAGCAGCTGCCACCTCATGTCATATTCCACCTGTCATATTCTACCCTGATGGGTCACCACCCCATTTGTCCCTAAATGCCCGTCAATTTCTAGACGGAAAGTTTCGGGACTGGTGGATGGACCGTATGGTCCAATTCGATGGCCACGTCACACCACTAGACTTATTTCTGTAAACATTTGTAGAGGATCTGGTGCACCGAATCAAAATGAGAGACCTACAGGACTTGATGTCACGTATTTGCAATGCATTTCAACGCATCACATGGAGATCTTGAATCGTACATGGAGGTAAATGGAATTCCGACTACACATCACCAGAGTCACTAAAGGTGCATACATTGGTGTTTATGAATGAGGAAATAAAATTTTATGAGTTATCCTTCTATGTCTAAGTGGAGATTTTGAGCTGCACGTGGAGAGAAATGGAATTCCGACTACACATTATCCGTGCCAATAAGGGTGCACACATTAGTGTTTATGAATGAGGAAACAAAACTTTATGAATTATATTATCACATGTTGAAACCAAATTGTTAATACCTAATATACTTTTAAAGGTTTTAAGTTGTAAAGAACGGAAATTTTCACAGGTTTCTAATAAGTGCTCATCACTTAAGTTGGTGGAAAGACAAATACACAATAAAGAGATTTACATCACTAAGTGGAAGCAATTAATGAATGGGATATCTAATGTAATAAAGACATAAGGGAGTTAGTGCTGTTTCACATACTGGGGAACGATATCTGCAGATGTTTCAAACAACAACGAAATTTTTGTCCATAATAAATAATGAACTAGACTAACAAATGAACCACTTCAAATATAGATGTCAGTACAGTGTGGAAACAACTTCCGATAAACCTCGTATAATCTCAGAAATTGTAGCTCTCTCTCAAAAACAATTTGTGGAAAGACTAGCATTGTTTTGAAGCATGCACCACTCTTACACAACCCACTTAACATCTTTGTACAGGGTGTTCTGCATCTTTCGCATTACTAGAATGTGGAGTTTTTGCAATATGAACAAAATAGCAATGTTCTAGATGGAGACCTGCGTTAGTAAAAAGCTTTTAGTGTTGATATAGAACCATTTTTATCATAGTCCAACATCTGCTTAACTATCAGACTTTGTAAATCTTTTGTTCATCAGTAATTAAATCTAAAAGTCATGTTACTTTGTTCAATGAAAGAAACAGCTTTATTTACGATTTATAGCCTGTGTCTGAACTTTTCCTGTGAAAATAATGATAGAATAAAGCAACAGGTCAACAAAAAATATTCCCTCTATTCTAAATGCCTTCGCTTCGTCAGTTTTTCGAACACTTTCTCATATTTTGAATTGTATGGGCAGCGAAGAACGGAGGCTTTCAAGAAATCGCGGGAGTGTGTTGGTGAGAATTTAGAAAATGTTCTTATTTGGTAATTTTTTCCTATCATTATAGTTTGCTATTGAGGAAAAAACGTGACCACGAAAGTTGTTTCACGATTTATTTCACATTTATTCTTTCCCATTTGCTTGTAATATATATTTCTTGCTGGAAGTCGTCTTCCTCATCCTTCTTATGCCTGTAATTTGTTTCCATAGTTGTCTCTCGAGACCGTGTACTATCTTACATCTGAGAGATGCAAACTGAAAATCACAACTTACGAAAAACCGTTTGAGTAATTCACACAGAAATAATTATTATCAACTAAAAATTCAGGCGTTATGATTGTAATGCAGGTGAACTTGGCCTCATATACTCTCGGAGACCAAAACTTAAACATAGTATACATCTGTTTTTTTTTTTTTTTTTTCTTCGTCATGTCACATATTTTCTTCAGAGACTGATTTACTTCACATTTTATTATTTGTGGCAGACTTGATCGACATGAACCGTCTCAAATGATCTGAGAGAAACTCCTTCAACACTGGGATTAATATTTCCAGTTGAAGAACAATGGTGACTGTTTCACTCGTAATACTTCTAACACAGCACGCACGTTTGCAGACCATTGAGCTAAAATTTTGTAATTATTCGAAACATGTGTCCTCTTTGTTTGTATTATGTAGAAGGGGAAGAGATATCTGCAACTGCACGGTGCGTTTCTTTTTGAAAACAGCTCTACTAATTGATTGTTCGTATTTGTCTCATCCCTCGCATCACTAAAGTGTCACTGTCTTCACTTATCCAACATTTTGAGCAACACTTATCTATTCTCCTCCACGCATATACTCACCTTTTAGGACCTTACTGCATGTGACATCCTCTTTGTAAATACAACAGCTGTTCACGTTTCGTTTAATACACCGACGTGGTTGAAAGATAAAGACTCA
The DNA here is from genome assembly GCF_021461385.2 of Schistocerca piceifrons. NCBI lineage: Eukaryota > Metazoa > Arthropoda > Insecta > Orthoptera > Acrididae > Schistocerca > Schistocerca piceifrons. The sequence goes on along the minus strand of NC_060144.1, from coordinate 295,561,394 downwards.
AAGCTCTCGGTCAAGGTTAATGAAAATAGATTTCCTCGCCAGAGTTAAACTGCACTAGATTCTTCTATCACGTATTTCATACAGTGTTTTTTGTCACTGTACAACTTGCAGTGCTAATTCTCCTGAAAGATACGATACAGATTCCAACTATCAATTTAGAGGTAATAATGGACTCAAACTCTCGAGAACTCTTTAAGTATCGGCACTTTGTGCTTCACATTGGCATTTGATACACTCGAAGTAGGAAACCTTTGTAAAATAAATAGACGTATTAGTGCATATAGGCACTTGTTGACATGGTTTCAGTGAAGGAGAGCTGACGAAGGAAATTCCAGCCTGTAGACGTTGTTCAGCGCACCGTAATAACAGCTTAGGGCTCCGCCTGAGAGGAAAACTGTTCGAGCGTGGGAGGCTTAATCTGGAAATAATTTGCTCTGTACCACGAAAGAAAACTTCCTCCTTGACTAAGACAACGGCTACAGTGAAATACCCGCAAAGGAGTAACACTGTTACTTTTAACACAATCACATAAGGAAGCCGCTTCTTGGTTCGTCACACAGATAATTCAAAATCTTCAATGTACTATCATAATTATAGTTGGAGAGGGAGGGGAGGGTAATAGTTGAGGCGTCATATAAATAAAATGCTGCTTCAGAGAGTATACGCTACAGAGGTTGTGATTAGAATTCTGATCTTCCATATATTATATTCGAAAAGAATTCAATCTGTGCCATGTATTCATCTCCGTTAACAAATCAGCTGAGACCTGGATGGACTTAGTTATTTGCACCAACCGCATCAAGATCTCCTCTTGGGTGCGGACGAGAGCCTCGGATCCGTAAGTAACCGTTTTCAAATCAAACATAAGATCTATCTAGGTTACTGATCTGTTCACTTAATGCAATATGTTTGTTTCAGAGAGAACTGCATTCGAGTGGTAAATAACAACCAAGCTCCGTAGACATAACCCATCCTCCCTCAGATTCAAATATCTTTGAATATGATAAGGTCCTCGGGATTAGAGAAGTCATAAAGAAGGAATGGAGTGATTTATTTGGAACCATGAATTCTGTCTGATGTACACCTAATGTAGTACACAAATAGTGTTAACATAAGCATAGGAGACAGAAAGGTAAGCTGTGCCTGCCGCTTTTAAGGTAATGCTATCTTTCCTTTGGATATTGTCTAGATTCGTAAAACCTAAACGTTACCGTATATCTGTACCGTGCAGAAAAAGATTTAATAAAAACTATTGTCTTCAGTGGCTATTTAGTTGACAATATTAATAACTTGAGATAATATTATATTTTTTGGTGTCGCCATGACTGGCTACTGCCCACTTTTCAAACCAACCATGGAACTTAAAATTTAGTGTGAATCATCTAAATAATATTAGTTTGAACAACAGAAATTTTGTTCGCTTCTCTGCATAAAACTAACTTACTACAGGAGTTGAGCATTGTTGGAGAATAAGCTCAATAATGTTGTAAAAATGTCAATATAAGATCCTGAACTACGTTCCAGGGAAGTAGTTGTATTGATGTCAGTCTCTGCAAACGAGGGCACAATATAGTGGGCAATATAAAAGTGATCGTCCTCCTTAAAAAAACTACTCGTTGCAACTGCCCCTTATCTAGTCAAATCTATGCGACATAAACATAAGTTTCAGAAGTGTTGGGGGTACGTGTATATAGCTAAAAGTTTGTAAAATCGATGACGTTTCTCTAGGTTACATGTCTTAAATATAAATTTATATTAAATAATTATTAATATTCCAAGACCATAGGTTCAAGTGAGTGCGAGATAAGACTTTGTAAATGAGAAATGCTGGTACAGTACTGACCGGGTATAGCCACCACAAACTTGAATAGAAGCAAAAAACTTGAATGCACTGCGTTGTAGATGTGCCTGTTAAACTTGTTCAGCCAGTACGCTGTTTCTGCTGTAGTCGTCCGGTGATGTACGATATGCGCTCGATTGGCGACAGATCTGGTAATCGATCACACCAAGGAAACATATCGACCCTCTGTACAGCGTGTTGGGTTATAACAGTGGTATGTTGGCGATCGTTATCCCACTGGAAAATACGCTCTAGAATGGTGTTCATGAATGGCAACAGAAGAAGTCGAATTAATAGATTCTCTTACAAATTTGCCGTCAGAGTGCGTGAGATAACCACGAGACGGCTCCTGCTGACATACAAAATCGCAGCGCAGACCATAATTCCAGGTGTAGGTCCAGTGTGTGTAGCGCGTAGACAGGTTGGTTTCAGACCCTGGAAGTGGCCTCCTTCTAACCAACATACGGTCATCACTGGAACCGAAGCGGAACCACCTATCATCAGAAAACATAACATACCTCCACCTAGCCCTCCAATGAACCCTCGCTTGACACCACTGATGTTGTCAATGGCAGTAGTTTAAGGACAGAGGAATGTATGCTACAGGTTGTCGAGCTCGGAGATTCATTGAAGTAAACGGTTTGTTACAGCTCCTCGTGTCACTCGGGTGCCAACTGCTGCTCGAGTTGCTGCTGCGGCAGTGCCACATGGCACATCCGGAGCCCGGATTCCTGTGACGACCACTGCAAACCACTTCAGCCAAGCACACTGAGTCGCACACTTTCTTCTCGAAGCTGCGATTTTTTTTCCGTCAGTGCACATGAGCCCCAGGGACCAGTCGAAAGTTCTAATTATTTTAAAGATTTTGACGATTATTATTAGACTATAGAATAAAATGATTATCATGCTAGCCACCACCAGAAGCAGTAGCTGCCATTAGTTACGTATTAACTCCATACTGATAATGTTACAGCACCGGTTGTCAAATGTGTGATACTGCTTTACCACTACAAGTTTCGGGACCACATTTTCTCGATAACAAGTGCTTAAAGCTTCTACGTCATTATGCACTTAATAATAGGCTGTCGTAGTCACTAACATGCTGTATAAAAATATCGCACATTTGACAATTTGAGGCAGAACACTCTCAGTACGCATTCATGAACTGTCGTACTATGTTCACAACAGATAAAACATATGGAATGTTTTTTTGTTTTTTTTTGTCGGGATCAGGTCGATTTAAGATTTCATGTCATATCAAACACATAATATCACATAGTGGTTAACATTAGTGCCATTCCAATAGTCCATTTTCATTAACTGTAGAACAATTATTTTGAAAAAAGCCTAGGTTTTCTGCACCGCGTTCAACAGTAAAGGCGATTACTCTATCGTGGCGTTCTGTAGCGTGCAACTCAACGTCAAAGATGAGTATTACATAGCACTAACAGAAAATCTTATAAGATCCTGTGAGTGGTAATATTTTACAGCGCGAATGATTTACTCCATAAGCAGATAGTTGAATCGTTATGAACGAAATGTGATTAAGCTTCTGTACTTTTTAGGGAAATAATTTACAGAAATTGTGGCGACTGGTGTCGAAAAAATGGCTATGCATACTAGCAGTTGAATTTTTAACATTCAGCTATATATACATATTGTGGAAACTGATGGTCATGCGTTGGATGTAGCCGTTAGGTAAGTGTATGCTATACAATTTATTATAAATGGGTGATTGTTTGATATGAGTTGTAATTGTTGTTACGATCTAGTAAATTAGTGGTATATTACATACAATGATTAAGGAATCAATGGGTGTATGGTACGTACTATCCAATGAATAACTTATAAGTAGGTATACATCAGGGATCCCACAGATTCTCGAGAGGGCTTAATCCCCCAACACTGCGAGCGCTGCGACACGTTGCATTGTACTGCTGGTGGAATCCGTCGTGCCGAGGAAAACCACACCGAAAGTACGGCTGCTCATGGTCTTCAAGTATAGGTGATACGTGTATTGACCCATTGTGCCTTCCAGAATCACGAGGTTACCCAGGGACACGACGAAAACATTCCCCAGACCACAACGTTCACTCCCCCGGCCTGGACCCTTCCGACAATTGTAGCAGGACTGTTCACGACAACGGCCAGCTGTTCGAGGGAGTGTAAAACGTGATTCATCTGAAATGGGCAACACGTCATCACTCAGTGGACTTCCAGTTGCGGTGTTCGAGTATAAATTCCAGAATTCGTCAACGATGAAAATCAGTCAGCATGAGTGCATGAACCAGGCCTATCTGCGGAGGCCCATAAGAAGCCACGACTGTTGAGGAGACGCTAATGGTAGCCCCTTGCTTCATCTGGACGGTCTGTTACTCAACAGTTGCACGTGTATTGGTCTGTATGCATATCATCAACGGTCGTTCACCCATGTCAGCTATGGCACGTAGTGTGCCATAGTTGCCTCTACGACAAATCTGAATAGTACCATTTTGCCTTGCACGATACATTTAAGAAAGGCGGCTCGTAAACAGATCACAAACTTTGACGTTTCGGAAATACCTCCCCCCTTAGCCCGAAAGCCAAAAAGCGTACCCTTTAAGACGTCAGATAAATCGCTTCGTCTCTGCATTACGACAACGACTGCACCGTCATCCGCGTCCTCCGACACGTTTTGTATATCCCTCCACTGCTAGTGCTACCATCTGTGGTGTGTGAGGCGACGTCGAGCGTAGGCGGTAGCCACAGTAATGTACTGAATCGTGTGGTAGCATTGTATATTGGCATTTACTTATCCCCTCGTAGCTCTCCGACTGCTGAGGAGTACCACTAACGAGATTTTCACATTTTCGTTCTGTTGCTTTCTTTCTCTCTCTTCTGTTTCTTATTGAAGTAGGGCACTCCAAAAAAATCCGAGTGCGTAAGCATATTTTAATTCCCTCTGACTGACAATAAGTGAGGACACCTCTGTGAAATTAGACCTATATCGGCTATTTTATAGGTTATTTTATCGGAAATCTTTTTTTGAAATGGCAGTTGCGTTAGCATCGTTGAACAGAAGTACAGTTTCTTATATCTGTTGCATCCACTTGTCAGACGGCAATAACAAACTTACTCGTAATAGAAATTCCTTCCATCCTTATTCTCAGAGGGACATCAGAGGAGGACAAAATTATTCATTCCGCAGAGTGTTACCATGTAATGCATCACAATGTGCAATACAACCTTCCAGATTTCTGAATTTTTCTACTGAGCATTCCGCATATGTAACAGAAGACGGCGTAGTAGCCTCAAAGCCCAAAACATGTGTCTTGTATCTCTGCTCCCCCATCTAGCATGGTCACTGCTTCAGACGTATCATGCAGAATTCCGCAGAGAAAACCCGACGACAGGAATTGCTGTTGGTCATCTTCCAGTTCTACAGACATTCGACATTGGAATATCACGGACTTTCTTTCCCAGAGGCAACAATTGCAGTAGATGTATCACTTCTTTTAGAATTGGATCTTGATGAAAACAACCAGTACCCCTAACCCGAGAAAACAAATTTTCCAGGCAATACTTTTTCAGCCATCCTGTAAAATATTCTTAATTCCGAGTAAAGAAAGGTCAGAATGAAGGCCAAATAAAGAATTAATTGATGTTAGCATCATTACTGGAACGTCAGTGCTTTCTGTCAATAAACTCCATTTTTTCACAGCAAGAACACATTTTGTCGAGGATCATTTTCTGCAGAGGCTAGTTATTTCCGTAAGCGTTCGGTAATTCCTTTTCGTCAAACGTTCTACCAGAATTCAGAGTATCAAATGTGTCATTAACAAGCTGGAAGAAGTCTGCCGTTTCCTTACTTCCGCTGGCAGGTCACCAACTGTTTGAGCAATTGTATTCGAAACAGTTGCAAGACAACATATAAACATTGTAAGCTTTGTATGTAATTTATCTACATGTGACATACAGTACATTCTGTATTTAAAAAAATTTTCTCTACGTTTAACATATGCTTGAAATATCGTATTCAAATGCTGAGCAAAATTGTTGATTGATCCGTGCTGCGCATGTGAACAGTGTCATGAAACAAAACTTACATCTTAATGAAATGCTGAATTTGAAATAATCAGGATGAATGTAATAAAATGCCAAAAGAAACTAATTCTGTTCTTGTGAAAACTATGTAACTGATACTCGACACTGAAGTACATTATTAAAGCTACGAAACACGCAGTGCAATGTCTAACTTGGAACATTCACGAAATAAAATACTACTAAACATGAAAAAATAATAGTTAAATATTACCTTCACTTTTCACTGTAAAATAATCTGCTTACTTAATACAGCAACTGAAAATTTAACGACGCACCGTTTGCTGATAAGAACGCAAAGTGATATCTCCCTTGAAAGAAAAGTAACTTACCTCTTGCACAGCAAGCTATTTCATGTCTGGTGTACTGACGTTTTCGATGTAAATTGAAATCAGAAAATGCGGCAGCTAAAAAGGAAAGATCAACTCTAAGTTTTTATTTACTTGTCCTGAACATTCTCAGGCTGTGTTCTTCAGAAATTAAACTGTACAACATTAAAAGATTCTAACATATACGAAATTCTCTCATTACAAAAAATACTGGCATTTCGACCTGTTAAGTAATTAGTGAAATGAAGAAAGCCAAGAGATCAAATTAACACAAATAATCAATATTACTAGCTGTCTAAGGGACACATATCTCCTTAAATTCATGGTTCTGACAAACAAATATTTTATTTCTGAGATACTGCTCCAAATATCTGCTCCGTTGATACAATTATAAATCCTTTGGAAATAGCACTATCTTTAAATTATTTTGAATTTAACAACAAAATTTATACCCATGTAGATGGAGCAGCCATGGGTAATAGTGCAGCAGGCACATAACCGATATTTTCCTTAATTCTCTGGAAGAGAAATTCTTTACCTCAGATTGGCCTATTCTCAACTAAATTCTGTATTTCTTTCTGTATGTAGATACTACTCTCTTGTTGGTAGATGACAGCCGCACATATATCGAATACATTCACCAAAAGCTGAATCAACTGCACCCTAAAATTAAATTCACAATGGAAATTAAGAAAGACAATACCATTAACTACCTAGATCTCACAACTGGCAAAAATAATAATCGCCACACATTTGATAACTATAGAGAGCATACCACTTCTGACAATATTAGAAATGCTCATTAACTAGCATTTTTCCATTCCATGATTAATATATTGAGTAATCTACCATTAGAAAAACCAGCATTTCAAAAAGAATCTAACACATTTCGTTATATGGCCTCAACAAATGATTTTGACGCCAAAATAATCACAAAACTACACTGCTAAAGTAAGACACCAAAGCAGAACACAAATATAGCAAGATATCCATAACTCGAGAAATATCACCGACACAGAAAGTAAGATACGTACTAGCAGTCTACCTCGGTAGAATCTCCACAGAAAGAATGCTCTTTTTAAAGCCACAAATATTCAGCTAACTTTTCGAACCAGCAACAACCTCTCAATAAAATTACCTTCCGCCACCACTAGAATATCGAAATATGATAACTCTGGCATATATAAAATCAAATGTGGCAGGTGTAATAGATTTTACGTTGGCCAAACGGGAAGAAATCTTAACGTGTGATATAAAGAACACAGTGCGCGAATATAATCAGTCGAACTTTTTTCGACACTTGGAAAACCAAAATCACACTGCTGATACGATCGCAAATGCTGTACTCATTCTGCACACAATGCCAAAACGTTCTGCAGCGAACATTCTTGACTACTAGAAATCTGTATGTAAACGATAAAATACCCACAAGAAATATTAAATGAACATACAGAATTTAGACACAAGTACTATCTCAAAAACTTTATTGAGCTTTTAGAATACGAAAATGGATAAATCGGAAGTAATATATGCAACAATCAAAGATAATCGTAATAAATTTCAGTTAATAAAACAATATCACTGTTCATGTGCACAATCTTTGTAAACATACACCGTTTTAAGAGTGGAACTGTCAAACTACTACCACTTCTTAATTAACATTTTATTTTCATCTTGACATCATTTACCAGCCCGGCCGCTGTGGCCGAGCGGTTCTAGGCGCTACAGTCCGAAACCCCGCTTCTGCTACCGTCGCAGGATCGAATCCTGCCTCGGTCATGGATGTATGTGATGTCCTTAGGTTAGTTAGGTTTAAGTAGTTCTAAGTCTACGGGACTGATTACCTCAGATGTTAAGGATCATTGTGCTCAGAGACATTTGAACCATTTACCATATTATTAAAACAGTGGTAGCTATAAGACAGTCGACTAACGATGTATGAATGTAAACCCTTAATACAATAAAGCTACTTTAATACAAATGACACTAAAATCCATTCCTGTTCTCACTAAAATTGTAATCTCAGGTACTGGAAAATGGTGATAAAGCCGAAACAGTATGTCGTAAATAAAGATTACTTCTTATGAGCAGCTATTTGGTGCATCTACTCTAATAATTAAGAAAATAGCTTTATAAACAAGTACTCATCTCCTTACTAAAGTATTCTAGATAATTTCTTCAGATTCACAAATATCAGATTTTCTTCTCTAAAACTGAACTGCTTACCACTGTGCCCGTAATAAGAATTGCCCGGCACTGCATAAGTGACTGGCGACCAAGTGCACCACAGGTTACATTAAACAGAGGCTACTTGCGCAGGTTGTTTATGTATCTTTGTCCCAGTACAGTAAAGGTGAATTATTCACAGTGAACGAAAACATTCGAAAATCTTACATCATTAGCCCACTCTGCATTTAACACGGAGATGAAACTGTGACGGTTCGAATCACATATTAATTCCTGAGTTATGTGATGACAGCTGTTCCTCGATTATTGCTTTCGTAAATACTTCCCCATCGGAAGCTTTGAGCCATCGTCAAGAAAATGTGTGCCAAGAAACTTGTGCAAGTGAGGGACATCTGAAAATACAGGGCCCTATGGATGCGAAAACTTGAATTGAGGTAATCAACATGCTTTTCGTTCCAGAAAAATCGATGTTTCTGCCCAAGACCAGAAATGACTGTGACAACACTGTACCCTACATTATGAAACTATTGACTTTACCAGCGCCGCTGTCATCATTCCATTCTGAACAAAGTACACTAAGAATGAGATTTTCACTCTGCAGCGGAGTGTGCACTGATATGAAACTTCCTGGCAGATTAAAACTGTGTGCCGGACCGAGACTCGAACTCAGGACCTTTGCCTTTAACAGGCAAGTGCTCTACCATCTGAGCTACCCAAGCACGACTGACGCGCCGTCCTCACAGCTGTTCTTCCGCCAGTACCTCGTCTCCTACTTTCCAAACTTCACAGACGCTCTCCCGCTTGCCCGCGAAAGGCAAAGATCCCGAATTTGAGTCTCGGCCCATCACACAGTTTTAATCTGCCAGGAAGTTTCAAAGTACACTAACCGTAACAACAAACACATGACTATGTGGGCCTGCAACAAAATCCTACACTTCATCAAATATCATACTTCCGTGGATGTTAATTTCGTCAAAAGACACGACACACACGCACGATGCCAGAAAATCACCGTGCATTAGCTTTGAAAAAATATAACAATATAACACGTCACTGGTTGAAATCAAAGGCAGTGGAAAATTGCGTTTGTTCCTTAAGAAGGTGTAGCTCTTCGTAGAGATAGTGCGACCAGACACTGCTTTGCGTATGCCCTCTGTTTTCCACATGACGTGCTTCTTTCCAGAGATCAAACAGCTGATCTAACTTTCGGAGAAAATTTTCTTCAAAATATCATTCACTTTATTACGTACTTGGAGAGGTGGTGACATGGGGCATGTCCCTTGTAAGCTGGTAAGCTTTGGAGTGACGATACTATGGCCGTCTGTTGGACGACTGGAAGTGAACGGCATAAGACAAACTAGCCCGGCCGCTCATATTAAAACTGACAATTTTAAATGCACGCTAGGAGAGAAAATATTATAAAGTGATGTGAAAAACACGTAAGGCGCGTATAATGAGATAAACTGTAAAGGATTAATGAAATTAAAACGAGGAAACAGAATCAGTAGGTGATAAGAAATTAAATGATTGTATGGCATTGTTGGCCGGGAGGCCCCATGCGGGGAAGTTAGGCCGTCGTATTGCAAATCCTTTTCAGTTGTCGCCACTTCGGCGACTTGCGAGTCAATGATGATGATAAAAACCATCAAATAAAAAGCTAGTAGCCCCAAGAGTATTGTGCAGAATAAATCTTAAACTGACAACCAAGTTCGTGCGTTAACTGATAGGCACACGCTATGTAGCGGCTATACATTCAGCTGGGTTCCAGTAGCATGCCATTATCAACAGTGTTTCTCTCCCTTTTAAAGCACTGTAAGTAGTTTCAAGTCTTTTGTCCAAATGGTACAAATGGCCCTGCGCACTATGCGACTTAACTTCTGAGGTCATCAGTCGCCTAGAACTTAGAACTAATTAAAACTAACTAACCTAAGAACATCACACACATCCATGCCCGAGGCAGGATTCGAACCTGCGACAGTAGCGATCGCGCGGTTCCAGACTGTAGCGCCTAGAACCGCACGGCCATTCCGGCCGGCCAGTCTTCTGTTCCTATGCTCCAATTCCTTCACGCGACTCATGAGCTGACGTAATTCTACACAGTCTGGTCTCAGAAAATAAGTTACCGGGGGCTGATCGACTTTCAGTTGTCAGTGTGACAAGTTTTCAAATGTTTCCAGTACCCTCTTCAGACGTGTTCTCGCTTGAAACCTGTATTCCCTGCTTTCTTTTGTCTTTCAGTATTTGTACAAGAACTTGCAGCAAACGGAAAACTCACTTACGGTACGGTTCGTTTCATAGCTATTCAGCTCTGCTCGCAAGCCGCGTACACAGTACCGTGATCAAACTGTAGCATTTGCCACACGGATGTGGCCTTTATGGTAATACTTGACAGTTCACAATCGCTGAAGCTGTGTATCCACGGGGAACTGATGACAAATAATTTCCAGTTCCTTTCACCTTCCTGTTGTAATATAAGCGACCAGCCACAGCACAACTATGCATTCTTGTCGTAAAATGCGTGATCAAAGGAAATAAAACTTCCTCGCGCGCGCACACAACGTATAACCTTCCACCGGTTACCACATTAACAGTAGTTTCCACACACTTAGATGGTGACGTCATGCGCAGAGAAAGGTTTTTGTCACTCGTCTGCGCATTCCATTCGCGTACCCTCTGTGGTGCATGATATTGCGGTGTTTCTAAAGTACTGGAATTATTAATCTCTTCCTGTATATTCTCAAAAGGGAATTCCAATTATAAGGATAGGAGCTAGAAACCTGTAACACTTTTACGAAGTAGTGTACAGATTATTTTATTAAAAAAATTAACAGCCCTATGTATTCATTATCATCTATAGGAAATTACTTGAGAACACTGAATAACAGGGCAGACATTATATACAGGTCCATAGTAACATCTATCTTAGGACAGAGAAACGCTTTTATTCTGAATTTGACACGTGATTCTCTATGGTGACTGCAGACGTAATGTTACAATATAATACCGGAGAGTCGTTCGATTTATCAACGAAGAACAGTAACCGAAATGAAGAGAAAAATGAGGAAAGAACTGATTAAGGTGTCATCAGGTGTCTGAATGGCTTGTCGCGCAATTGCAGAGTGTTTCAGCGCCTCATTGTCCGCCTGACAGGTGAACCGTATTGCAGTGAGTCTCGCACCTGCGCGACGCGTAGCTGATTCCAGCGAACGTGGTCGGAGGCTGCAGGCCAACGCCGCTTGCAATCAGTCCGTGGTAGGACCGCGGCATTTCCGTGTTGGGCGAAAATGCTTTAACCATAGTAGTCGACAACAGATGCTGTTAACTTGCCTTGTATTGCCTATTACGCCCTGAAACGAAACCAGATTTGCAAGTTTTGAACATTATAGAAGTGACTATAAGTACGAATTAAGAATATCAAAGCCAAATTTACGGCTGTCGAATTTTCTTTCGTTTTTATGAGCAAACACAGTTTTGCACCCATCACTTCGACAAGGAGGTTCATTGAAATCTTTTGAAGTTTCTTATTCGTTCTTCACTTTTGCAGAGTATACGAGGAAACAATTTGATTTTATTTTTTACTGATACTGAACTTAATTTTCTAAGTTATTAAAATATTTTTCCGTAGCAGGTTTTTTAATATCATTCTCGACATGGCGAATATGAGAACAGAAATGAAATATCGGTTGCATACAGTTTATGTTTTTACTTACTAACTTGATTCTGTTTCATTACATAGACTGTAAGGTACCTATTAGAAAATTGTTATCACAATTTAATTACCTTTCGAATCGGGCTGTTCAATTATGAGCATTGTTCAAACATCGTATTTGCTTTTCACAATGAGCACTTGCTGTTAACACATACGACGACGGTTTGCGTTATTATTACTTTTGTGGCCAGGAGAGATGCAACAATTAATCCTCGTGAACACAAAACCAGTCCTGGATGGAGCGAGCTGTGTGAAGAGGCCCCGTCGGCCTGGAACACAGCATTACATTGGGGAACAAACGTCCCATAATCCTTGGTGGCAATGTGATCTTGCAAAGTACCCATGGGGATCATGGAAGACCACCATATGGTGGCCCATATCATCACCGAACGCTCCCTCCCCTCCCGCCCCCCTTCCCCCTCCCCCCCCCCAGTATTTCACATCTCGGACGTAAACTCAACCGGAAGTTGGAAATAGTGTGAAACGAGACTCGTACGACCAAATGGCTTTCTACCATTGTTCCATAGCCCAGGTTTTATCGCCTTGCGCGCCACGTTGTTCTGTCACAGGCATTTGTGGTTTAGGTCAAAATGTTTTGGCTCTTCATTGTAAGACGTCATGGACGAATGACAGTGCGGGAATGCTGACTATGTCAGAAAGTGGTAGGAGGGAATGGGGGGTAGGGGTGGCACTGGAAATTTTTGCACAGGCTAGCAAAACCCCTGGAGCTGGCCCTTTATAGACATCCCCACATTCCTATATAGTATCAACAGAGGCGCACACCTCGTTCGCGATTTTACATCGCAAATTCAATCCGATAGTTTATTTTTAGGTTTGTGGAAGTGTTTGGAGTTACATGTCTACGCACAGGTCACGTAATTCGCGTAAAAAACTGGCCGCTGATTTGCGTACGCAGTGATGGCACCAGACAGTGACCCCAAATGGGTTCCATAGGATTTATTACAAGTGAATTTGGTCCCCAGGACATCAACGTGAGCCGGCTTTCTGACCGAGCGGTTCTAGGCGCAACAGTCTGGAACCGCGCGACCGCTGCGGTCGCAGGTTCGAATCCTGCCTCGGGCATGGATGTTTGTGATGTCCTTAGGTTAGTTAGGTTTAAGTAGTTCTAAGTTCTAGGGGACTGATGACCTCAGCTGTAAGTCCCATAGTGCTCAGAGCCATTTGAACCAATTGAACATCAACGTGAGCTCACTATAATGCTCCTCTAACCACTGTAGTACGATTCTAGCTGCGAAACACAATTATACTATTGAAACCCTGTCGACGAAGACAATAACCATGTAGGGATGCAGGTTGGTCGCACCTGTCAGCATGTCTTCCATTACTACAACGAGTCTTATGCATGTGCAGGAGAATGTCCCCCATAAGTCTGCGTCCATGCGTTGCACGTTTCGAGCCGCCTTTCACCTCGAGGACGGCGTTTGTGGAGGCAACCGTAGACCTAGTGCAGTGGAAATGTAATTCATCCGAAGAGCCGACACGATTCAATTGATCAACGGTTGAATCGCGGTGTTCCTGTGCCCACTGCAATAGTTAATGGCGATATCGGTGGGTCAACATGTGAACGTGTAGGAGTGGTTTGCTGCGGAGGTTCAACGATGTATGATGAACGGTGTGCTCCGAAACACTTGTGCGTTCATCAGCATTGTGTTCTTTCGGCAGATGTGCCCCATATCATCGTCTATCTTACTTTACAGAGCAGACAAGCTCCGAAACCCACATTCTGTGAAGAGTCGTCGACGTTCAACCATGTACCAACTAGTGATAATTTCACTGCCTTTCTACGTCTTTCCCCTAGTCACTCACGATAGTAGCAAGTAAACATTCAACCATTTTCGCCTTTTTCCAGGTACTTGTTCACAGGCTCTGCTTAATAATAATCTGCCTTTTGCCAGAGTCTCTTATTTCAATGGATTGGCCAATTTGCAGCCCATATCTTCGCTAGGGTGATCTCCCGTCCGTCTCAGCTCCTCATGAACGCTTTTTTTACCGCGTCACGTGCCCGCAACCCCACCAGGCGGCATCCAACGTGTCAGTGTGTAGCGGTCACAGTGTTTCGGCTTATCAGTGTATTTTCACATACTGCACTTACGTATACGTTGTGACTTGAATGGGTATTTAGGGCCAGGGCAAGGTAAAGGGCACCAGTCGATGAAACAGCAGTGAAATATATATGTACGTAACTGAAACTTGTTCAGTTTTACTCTTTCCCTGGGCATAGAGGAGAGGGTGGTGCGGAGGTAGTAGCACAATGGCTGAGGCTGGCGGAGTTTTCGCCATTCTTTCAAAGTTTACGGTTTGCGCTTCGTACCAATTGCTTGCTATAATATAAATTACGCACGGGAGAGAAAATCTTGGTTGTTATCTTTATTGGACAGAATACAACTGGAAGGATAAGACAGACAAAAGAATCTTCTTTATCTACATGATTATTGTTCGAAGTTAATACTCAAAAATATATTGTGTGGTAAACTAAATATTTTTCTAACAAGCACAGCACGTACAGAACTATACCGATAAGTCACAACATTATGGCCACCGACCTGCTATCGATTCCCGTCCAGGCGATAGCCGCGTCACATGGCGAGGTAGGATTGCTAGTCAGACACACGCACGGTGCGGGTAGTATCAGTGAGCGTAGAAAGAGGAAGGAGCACGATCTATTTGACTAAGGGCAGATTGTGATGGCACGGAGGATCGCACGAGCATTTCGGGAAGAAGGACATCATCTTTACGCCAGTGACTGTTATAAGTTTTTATTACACTATTGCCATTTCGGCCTTAGGTCATTTTCAAGTGCTGATATTATGGCTTTAAGGCATATCAACGTAATGTAAGCTAACACATTTGAGAGTCGTTGTCAGTCCTGTTACACACATTCGTGTCGTTGTTACACAGTGCGAGCACATGTATGCAAACATCGTAAAACAACATAATCTGTAAATGCACATGTTCGTTAACCCCGTTTTGTTTCCCTTCATGGGAAGCCATCCCGGGCTTAGATTTCAGGAAGATAAATTCTACTGCTTGTCTTCGTGCCTGCCAAACCCTCCTTCGGTCTACAATTTCGCAGTGTCTCTCCCCAGCTGAAAACGATTGCAGCATTATGGGTAGGCCGCTCCAGTGAGCTCGGGATTTTGACAGTCTACGGCACCAGAATTTGCCACGATGTAACTCAGCAGGATATCCAGCAACTCTCAGTCAGTGTCAAGCCGAATAACTCCTTGCTAAGGGACCAGAGGTAGACCAACGCGTTACTGACTTGCTTAATTTGTGGAGCACTTTCTACTGAATAAATGATCCAATTTTTTGGAAATTGTGTTTGTTTGTCTTTTTGTGTACATCACATCTAGTGATTTCCGTCTAGTTTGGGTAATCCCTTCATGGTGCTCCACTATTATTTTTTGGTCTAAGAGTGAAGCTGTCTGTCCCCTGTCTATTCTGAATAATCCACTGTCGATATTGATTCGTGTCTCCCTGTAAACTATTTCTCTCATACACAGTTTCATGATTGTAACGCAATTACACGCCTCGCTTCCATACACCACCCCTCTAACCGTGCAAGACTCCACGCTGTCGTGCAAACAAGGCGTAGGGTTCGCACAAAACCATGTGCTGCAGTTCAAGAAAATCCAATGGCGGAGGATTGAAGAAAGGGTACACCGCCCCTGGATGAGATGAATATTACGCTTGCAACTTCATAGATTTAATCACATGTCCATAGAATATCACAGGGTCATGTTAATGGCTACACAAGCCATTATTAGAATGACTTAAAAGGCAATACTTGGAAGCAAGTAAGATACACAGTGCCTGCACGATACTTATGATGAAGTGTCGCATTTGTTGGGTAGTCACGACCTGCCACCCCGATCAAAACTTTGGGGGGGGGGGGAAGGGGTATTGAACTTCTATTACATCATCGATTATAACGTGTGACGATGTACCATTCACGTGATACATCGACATATTCCACTCCACATCCCAGAAAGCCAGTTCTCTCTCTAGTGTCTACCATGTAGTAAACTGCTCATGAATTGTCGCCGTTACCAAACCATAATCACTCCTAATACCGTTCTGTCCTGTTAACATGCCGGTAGAGTAATTAAAGGCGTAATTACGTTGAGTGCGTATAGTAAACCTGCGCTCTAACGACACTACAGGCGCTGACTCCTCTGACGCTGGGCGTAAAAGCTGGCGGCCGTGTAACCAGATCTTTCTGTCCCATTTGTACTCGTAATATATTATTCCATTACCTCGTCGCGGCCACAACAAATATTTGCGGAGTCCGTGTTGTTTAATTAAGGAAATCAATAGGTTGGCTGGCTCAGAGAACTCGGAGTCTCACTAACGCTACAGCGTCTGTACATTCACAGCTGCCGGGCACACGAAACCGTGTTCCAGTGCATCGGGTACAGCGAATCACATATCACAATCGAGGAGTCTCTTTACCACTTATACGTTTACATCTCGCACCATATATGACACATGAGAGGAGTTTATTTACGTTTTTCCGTTGAGTTTCTGTGGAGTATTCAAAATGTTAACGTTCGATATATGAACTGAATATACATATGAACTGAAACTTTAACACAGCAATAACAGTTAAAGTGAATAGGAGCCTTAGGTGTTCGTTCATGAGTTAGTTGTCACAAGCGAATACCTACTTTCATTCCTCCTTAAAAGAGGTTTATTGCGAATTTATTTGGCCCAGCGGTTCTCATAAGCGAAAAAAATCGAGAGCTTGCTATTTGACGCACAACATGTTTTTTGCCGTTCCCATTCGCTTGGTATAGACAATGAACCGCCAAAAAAAAAAAAATTGAATCTACGCTGATGCAAATAAAAATATTAAAAACAATTAATTACAGTAATGAAATTTGAGGAATAGGTTTGTGTTGGTAACATGTTTAAGTGATTAACAGTGCGTGATCAAAGGTTAATGTAAGTGCGGGATAAGCAATTGCTAATGTAAAACACTGGTACATTAACATCTGGTGTAGCCGCCAGAATGCTGAACGCAGGCACCCAAACGTGAATGCATTGGGCTGTACCGGTGGCAGATGTCAGTTTGTGCGATGGTGTTTGTAGAGACAGCGGATCACAAGAGTGTATGTCGTGAAGTTTTAGACCACGTTAATGTATTCTTATGCTAATACGTCACATGTTGCTTTGCTTTCGCTGCCTACATCGATACGAAGAAAATGGATTTCACTGCCCACTTAATTTTGTAACAGCACCTACGCTGCAGTGAAAAGACTATTCGACACATTAAAAACAGTGATTCTGACTGATACTGCGACGTGTCGAGCCATGTAGATAGCGAAACCGCTTTTGCGTAGCCCATTTACGCTCGTCCACAACACATTGTAAGTAGCCTGTTTGTATGTTGGCTAACCTATTGACTGTGTTAATATCACTGGCAGTGCTCTGTGGCTGGACAGATTAGCAGTTAGCGGGTGGATAGGGAAGTGTATGGACATGTTTTTCTTAGTCTAGACTCTGTGCTGGTAGGACACGCAATGTAAAGTCAGATGAAATTTGCAAGGATAGGTATGATAATGGATGTACTGTTGATAATGTTTCGGTAGTGGAATTATTGATAATCATACAGTTTTTGGAACTGGATGTCACATGAATAAGGTAAAGATTTCAAAATACATTGTTTTCTCTTCAACAAATCTTTCTTTGCTAACTATATGCCTCCTAGCAGTTAGAGTCTAAAGTAGTTGGAATACTTTTATTTAGCTACCAGTTGTTGCTACTTGCTGTAGTTGCTGTAGTTCGTGTTATGTAGATTTTCTATGAGGTAGGTGACTTATGAAAAAGAATGGGGTTTCCAAGGTCAGAATTTGTGACTGAAATAAGATTTGGCAATTAACAGAGTTGGAGATAGTTCCATATTTCTTTAATTTCATATTTTTTGTCCCATAGGAACTTACCACAAATTTCCAAAAACGTTTACGATCATTAAACAAATTTATCTACGTGTTGCGTATTAATTTGTCTCTGACTCTTTTTAAATTTCCTAATTTCCTCTTACTCCTCTGTGTCAGTAATGGCTTGTATCATTCAAATCATCAACAAAAAGAGAAATACGGGAAGTACAAGATCAGTTGTACAGGTGATTCAAGAATTACATATTTCGGAGGGTACTCGCGCTACGACACGGGAAAAGGGATTTAGAAGTATGGAAAAGTCACACACTGAAATAATAGTGTGTTCCGGAGATCATGAAAGGAGTCGGCAGGGTGCACCGAGCCTTGAGATGGAACCGCCTACATGAAATAAATAATGACCGATTTGTGACACGTCGACACGATGACTTTGACTATAAGCTTCCCTTCATAACGTGTAATTGTAAACATTCCAGAATTATAGTAAACACATACATGCACAATCTTGGCTTCATCTATTTTCTCATTGTTTTCCTCTTAAGTGGTTATCAGAGCATGAATTAGAATTTATGTGTGCCTATTTAGAAAATGAACCGCTGTAAGAATTCGATCGGTTATTCGTGACTGTCACAGTGGAGGAGATTTTTATCACTCCTTCCTTTCTGCATATTGCTCTCAGGCTACACAATATCGAGTATGACACAGTATTATAATGATGAAGGATTTCAGACAGACTTAATTTTCCAATCCTACAAATTATTTCGAAGGTATGTTAGATGAGGATCAGTATTTATTAAACCTGTATAGCCCCTCGGAACCTATTCGCATTTGCTTCATTAATTTGCCTGAACGCTTAAGACAAATTATCTTGGCTGGACGATGTAAAGATGGTATCGAAGCTTTTCAGGGACTTTCGCAAGAACTGGAAATCGACACAAAAAATTGCATGATGCGAAAACAGGAGAAATTACATGTCACGTCCACCACAATTTCGTGACGACAGAAACAATAACCATGTACGACAAGTCTACCGTTAGAATGCAAATCGTGACCAGAACAGACACCACCCATGTGACAACCATTGGCAGAATAACAATAGTTACAGAGACAGGTCACATTTCCGTGGTAATAACTATGACAGAGGCAACCGTACAAATAGACGATATAGGAAACAGAATAATTATTATCAAGGGAGACAAAATTACTTCAGACGCAACACCCCACCCTGTAATTACGATACTGGGCGAAATTCTCCACCTAATCGACAAGAAAGAAACTACACAAAATATCGACAAGACCACAGACGCTATAGTCATGAGAGCAGACCTGAATTTAATCAGAACTGGCCTGATTCGAATAGGGCAGGACCCTCTCGACAAGTTGAAATTGTAGAAATTACACCCCCCAATCCCAGTACAGATTCCCGCCAACAAAGAAATAACAGACAACAACTTGCACCGTATGCAGCTACAAAACGTACTTTTGAGGCTGACAATTTAACCACCATGACCATCAATTATGTGAAAATAGAAGACATTAGGGACATTTTACTCTAGAAACATGACATGAAACAGAGCAATACTGCTTACCCTGTAATTCACAACAAAAGAAACAACATAAAATTTACAGCAGTACTTGACTCCGGCAGCCCTGCAGTCCTATTTCGGTAATTAGTGAAAGAGCTTTCAGTAAATGCAACAAATCGAACGATTACCCCACACTTCCTTTATGTAAAATTAAATTACAAGGTACAATTTTTGGAAGAAATGTAGATGTACGCCAATAAACTAACTTAGAATACGTTTTTCAAAGCCAGCAGTATATTATGAATTTTCTTATTGTTCCATTATTGTCGACAGATTCATATTACGTGTAGATTTTGTGAATGAGTATCAAGCAATTTTAAACTTTCACGACCCTGAAATAAATTTAGAGGAAGAAAGCAAGTCAATATCTTTGAAATTTGGAGAGTGGCTTTCAAACCATTACGAGGAAATTAATCAGCGTTGACATTTTTCAGGTCACAGTTTGGAACTTTCGACGCACTTTGACGCAAATGATCACTTTGCAAGTACTGACAGGGATGATATTGATGACATATTAGTAACTAACGTTTCAATTCAGAAAAGATTCAAACAATTCAGAACTGTAATGACACTGATAGGCAGGACCTTTCAGAAATCTTACAATCGTATTTCATTGATTTTACTCACAAAACAGGAACAATTATAGGATTTCAGTACAAATTTCCTGTTCGTGAGCATACAAAATTTTGAGTCAGGCCACACGTAATTCCGGCACATTATAGGGACCATGTTACATCTACATCTATACTCCGCGAGCCACCTTACGGTGTGTGGCGGAGGGTACTTATTGTACCACTATCTGATCCCCCCTTCCCTGTTCCATTCACGAATTGTGCGTGGGAAGAACGACTGCTTGTAAGTCTCCGTATTTGCTCTAATTTCTCGGATCTTTTCGTTGTGATCATTACACGAGATATATGTGGGCGGTAGTAATATGTTGCCCATCTCTTCCCGGAATGTGCTCTCTCGTAATTTCGATAATAAACCTCTCCGTATTGCGTAACGCCTTTCTTGAAGTGTCCGCCACTGGAGCTTGTTCAGCATCTCCGTAACGCTCTCGCGCTGACTAAATGTCCCCATGACGAATCGCGCTGCTTTTCGCTGGATCATGTCTATCTCTTCTATTAATCCAACCTGGTAAGGGTCCCATACTGATGAGCAATACTCAAGAATCGGACGAACAAGCGATTTGTAAGCTACTTCTTTCGTCGATGAGTCACATTTTCTTAGAATTCTTCCTATGAATCTCAACCTGGCGCCTGCTTTTCCCACTATTTGTTTTATGTGATCATTCCACTTCAGATCGCTCCGGATAGTAACTCCTAAGTATTTTACGGTCGTTACCGCTTCCAATGATTTACCACCTATGGCATAATCGTACTGGAATGGATTTCTGCCCCTATGTATGCGCATTATATTACATTTATCTACGTTTAGGGAAAGCTACCAGCTGTCGCACCATGCATTAATCCTCTGCAGGTCTTCCTGGAGTACGTACGAGTCTTCTGATGTTGCTACTTTCTTGTAGACAACCGTGTCATCTGCAAATAGCCTCACGGAGCTACCGATGTTGTCAACTAAGTCATTTATGTATATTGTAAACAATAAAGGTCCTATCACGCTTCCTTGCGGTACTCCCGAAATTACCTCTACATCTGCAGATTTTGAACCGTTAAGAATGACATGTTGTGTTCTTTCTTCTAGGAAATCCTGAATCCAATCACAAACCTGGTCCGACATTCCGTAAGCTCGTATTTTTTTCACTAAACGTAAGTGCGGAACCGTATCAAATGCCTTCCTGAAGTCCAGGAATACGGCATCAATCTGCTCGCCAGTGTCTACGGCACTGTGAATTTCTTGGGCAAATAGGGCGAGCTGAGTTTCACATGATCTCTGTTTGCGGAATCCATGTTAGTTATGATGAAGGAGATAATACGAGAACACAAAACATGTTCCATTATTCTACAACAGATTGACGTAAGCGAAATAGGCCTATAATTATTCGCATCTGATTTATGACCCTTCTTGAAAATGGGAACGACCTGCGCTTTCTTCCAGTCGCTAGGTACTTTACGTTCCTCCAGCGATCTACGATAAATTGCTGATAGAAAGGGGGCAAGTTCTTTAGCATAATCACTGTAGAATCTTAAGGGTATCTCGTCTGGTCCGGATGCTTTTCCGCTACCAAGTGATAGCAGTTGTTTTTCAATTCCGATATCGTTTATTTCAATATTTTCCATTTTGGCGTCCGTGCGACGGCTGAAGTCAGGGACCGTGTTACGATTTTCCGCAGTGAAACAGTTTCGGAACACTGAATTCAGTATTTCTGCCTTTCTTCGGTCGTCCTCTGTTTCGGTGCCATCGTGGTCAACGAGTGACTGAATAGGGGATTTAGATCCGCTTACCGATTTTACATATGACCAAAACTTTTTAGGGTTCTTGTTTAGATTGTTTGCCAATGTTTTATGTTCGAATTCGTTGAATGCTTCTCTCATTGCTCTCTTTACGCTCTTTTTCGCTTCGTTCAGCTTTTCCTTATCAGCTACGATTCGACTACTCTTCAACCTATGATGAAGCTTTCTTTGTTTCCGTAGTACCTTTCGTACATGATTGTTATACCACGGTGCATCTTTCCCCTCGCTTTGGACCTTAGTCGGTACGAACTTATCTAAGGCGTACTGGACGATGTTTCTGAATTTTTTCCATTTTTGTTCCACATCCTCTTCCTCAGAAATGAACGTTTGATGGTGGTCACTCAGATATTCTGCGATTTGTGCCCTACCACTCTTGTTAAGCAAATATATTTTCCTTCCTTTCTTGGCATTTCTTATTACACTTGTAGTCATTGATGCAACCACTGACTTATGATCACTGATACCCTCTTCTACATTCACGGAGTCGAAAAGTTCCGGTCTATTTGTTGCTATGAGGTCTAAAACGTTAGCTTCACGAGTTGGTTCTCTAACTATCTGCTCGAAGTAATTCTCGGACAAGGCAGTCAGGATAATGTCACAAGAGTCTCTGTCCCTGGCTCCAGTTCTGATTGTGTGACTATCCCATTCTATACCTGGTAGATTGAAGTCTCCCCCTATTACAATAGTATGATCACGAAACTTCTTCACGACGTTCTGCAGGTTCTCTCTGAGGCGCTCAACTACTACGGTTGCTGATGCAGGTGGTCTATAGAAGCATCCGACTATCATATCTGACCCACCTTTGATACTTAGCTTAACCCAGATTATTTCACATTCGCATTCGCTAATAACTTCACTGGATATTATTGAATTCTTTACTGCTATAAATACTCCTCCACCATTGGCGTTTATCCTATCCTTGCGGTATATATTCCATTCTGTGTCTAGGATTTCGTTACTGTTCACTTCCGGTTTTAACCAACTTTCCGTTCCTAATACTATATGCGCACTATTTCCTTCAATAAGAGATACTAATTCAGGAACCTTGCCCTGGATACTCCTGCAGTTTACCAATATTACGTTAACTTTTCCTGTTTTTGGTCTCTGAGGACGGACGTTCTTTATCAACGATGATAATGTCCTCTCTGGTAAGCTGTCAGGTTTTTTATCGTTTCGCCCAAGGGGGGGTCCCTCTAACCTAAAAAACCCCCGTGTGCACGCCACACGTACTCTGCTACCCTAGTAGCTGCTTCCGGTGTGTAGTGCGCGCCTGACCTGTCTAGGGGGGCCCTACAGTTCTCCACCCAATAACGGAGGTCGATGAATTTGCAACCATTATAGTCGCAGAGTCGTCTGAGCCTCTGGTTTAGACCCTCCACACGGCTCCACACCAGAGGCCCGCGATCGACTCTGGGCACTATGCTGCAGATATTAAGCTCAGCTTGCACTCCGCGTGCGATGCTGGTTGTCTTCACCAAATCAGCCAGCCGCCGGAAGGAACCAAGGATGGCCTCAGAACCCAAGCGGCAGGCGTCATTCGTTCCGACATGTGCTACTATCTGCAGCCGGTCACACCCAGTGCGTTCAATAGCTGCCGGAAGGGCCTCCTCCACATTACGGACGAGACTCCCCGGCAAGCACACCGAGTGCACACTGGCATTCTTCCCCGACCTATCCGCTATTTTCCTGAGGGGCTCCATAACCCGCCTAACGTTGGAGCTCCCTATAACTAATAGGCCCGCCCTCTGTGACTGTCGGGACCTTGCCGGAGAATCGGCCACTGGCCCAACAGGCGAGGCATCCTGTGGTGGCTCGGAAACGATGTCATCACCACTAGGAAGCACCCCGTACCTGTTGGAAAGGGGTAAGGCAGCTGCCACGCGGCCAGATCCCACCTTCGCCTTTCGGCCAGGCACGCGCGAGCCCACCACTGTCCGCCATTCACCCTGGAGTGATGGCTGACCGGTAAGATGCTCACTGCCGGAAGACGCAGCGACATCAGGGGTTCCATGTGATTCCAAGGCCACCGAAGTAGGCATAGGTCTCACCACAGTTGCCCCAACGCCACTACGAGCCGACGCCTGCGCCTCGAGCTCGATGAGCCTAACAGACAAAGCCTCCACCTGCCCCCGAAGAGTGGCCAATTCTCCTTGCGTCCGCTCACAACAACCACAGTCCCAACACATGACTATGTTTACCCTACTCTATACGGTGACAAATTCCCAAGATAATCTTCTGATGAGCTACTCTGATAATCAAGAAACACTCACTGAAATACGAGACGCGAAAACTACGCTAGGTTTTCCAAGAAAAACTATTTAAAAGCTAAGCGCAGCAAATAAGTACAAAAACGCTTTATACAAACAGTACTCGCTGCTGCTGGTGCTCTCGCTCTGGCTGTCACAAGACAACTGCTGATTCAAGTGACTAGTGGCTAACGGCCGCGAAACAAACAAAAGACGGTTTTAGGGCGCTTTCTGTTCTAAACGATCAAGAAAACACTAAGAAATCTAACACGAAAACTACGTAAAGTTTTATCAAGAACTGTTAGTTACTATGCAGAGCAGATAAACACAAATAGAATCCCTTCCTTAGTGGAAGGTCGTAAACAAAATGCAAAATAAACGCTTTATACAAACAGTACTCGCTGCTGCTGGTGCTCTCGCTCTGGCTGTCACAAGACAACGGAAATACAATCTATGCTTGACGAAGGCATTGTTGAAGTAGCGGTGAGCTCATACAATAAACAATTACATGTTGCTGAGCAGGAAAACAGACCGATCAGACTTGTCTTATATTACAGACAAATTAATACCGTAATCATTCCTCAAACAGACAGGCCGCAAAAGTTGGAAGAACTTCTTCAAAATTTCAATGGCGTAAAAGGGTTGTCTTCTGTTGATCTCAGATTCAGCTCTTGGCAAATTGAACTTCATAAGGAATGCAGATAATATACGGCTTTTCTTTGTTTCAGCGTTTGTTATCAATTTCGGAAACTTACTTTTGGTTTGAATATCTCTCCGGCAGTATTCATTCGTAGGTTAAATTCAATATCATCTGAGTTCTTAAAACTACATACCACCTCGCAAGTGAACGATATGGTAATAGCTGAAGCCAAATGGGAACAACGTGATCGTATCCTCAACAGATAGTTACGTATTTTTGCTGAATCTGGATTTACAGTTAACTTGAAAAAATCGGAATTTGGTAGAAAAAAGGCGAAGTTTTTGGGGCACGTTATTTCTGCTGAGGGCATTCAGTCGGATCCTGAAAAGTTGGAAGCAGTCAGAGCTATTCCAGTTCCACCCACAAAAAGACAAGTTTGCCGTTTTCTAGTTCTCGTGAATTTCTACCCTCGTTTTCCGAATATGAAAATTCTAGTAACTCCATAACACAATTTGGAACTGGGACGAACAGGCACAGTTGGAATTTGATTCTCTGAAAGAAGCACCACTCAACGCGTCAATCTTAGCTCACCAGCAACTGTCATATAATTTCTGCCTTGTCACGAAATCTTCTAATGTTGGTCTTGGTGCCCATTTATTTCAAGAAGCTACAGAAAGTGACATTACTGTTCAGAAAACCATCGCTTTTGCTACCTGCGTGCCAACAAAATCTGAGAAAAATTATTCCGTCACTGAATTGGAAGCCTTAGCTATCGTTTGGGCATTTGACAAATTTTGTTTCTTTCTTTCTGGCAAACATTACGTTACAGTGCAGTACTTTCAAGATCATGGCAATGAACGTAATAACTACGATATTTATATATATAGCACTTTACTTTTGTATATGACAAGGCAAGTACACTGATGTTTGGAGAACTTTGCTTAGGAATGACGATAACTACGACACTTGGAATATTTTTTTCGTTAAGCAATGACAGAAGTTTTCTTACAGCAAGACATACAGTTTAGCGCTACATGTCACGTATTTGAGTGATTACTTTTTTTACTTGAAACATTATTAGAAACATTTTTGAACTACAATGATACAGAGAAGATTTTCGGGGATACATTTCATTCGACAGTCTTAATCTATAAGGCCTGAGGTATAATCACATTATACCTCATGAGGGTATGCGTACTTTGTGTACCATGCGTGTGGCAAGTGCAATGAGCCCAAGCTAATATGATATTTGCTTATACAGTTTTATACATCGGTTCCATATTTCCTTAACACAGAATTACACATCTATGTGGTCTTTCAGCAGAGGCAAACGATCATTTTTACGACGTCTCTGACACATGTCTAGGTAATTACAAAGTTGGATTACTTTGTATTCATGAAGCTGTACTTCGTCTGCATTTTGTGAACTGTTAATATATGTTTTCGGAAGCACTGTGATACTGCGAGACCTTATGTATATTGTATGGGATCATGATTTTTTAAGTACTTTTGAGGTAGTTGACACTACTGAAATGAGCAGCGAGCATTTTTTAGAGGTTTTGAGATTACTGAAGGAAGCTACAACGATTTTGAGATTTGATTATGTGTTATGATGATATTACTACAACAACGATGTGTATTGTGACGTCGAGATATAGTTATGATCAATATGAAAAGTGAGTATACACGTGAATGTGAGTACCAGAATGCCATCGGAAATTTTTGCCCACTGTTATTGACGAGATTCTGTACACTTCTCCTGTAATTTTTCAACGTGTGAATTTTTTTTTTATTTCTATGAAACTATCATTGTAGCTGAAACTGCTGTCGCAAATATTTTGGAAAAGGGTACATGTGAGCTTGGTGTAATAGCCTTCTGTGCTGGGCTGCGCACTAGCCTCCTTGAAATATACCCATTGTTGCGTTGCTTTTCAACGTCACTGGTGCCACTTCAGCCGCTTTGAAGCTCACCACGCTCCTGCAAGCATTCCCATAGCTTTAGAAAAGAGAGGCCATTGACCACACTACTGACATTTCATTGCAGAAGTCACCACAAACACGAAATACACTGCTACTTGTAAACATATGATTATACTTTGGAGTTTGAACTTAGTGCTACTCACTGAGATGCTTATGAATCAATGTGAAATATTCTTACATTTATAGACCTGACTACGAGAGGTGTCTCTCTACGAAAGTTGAGAGCATTTCTACTAACTTACGAAATGCCACATGGCTGTTGGATGACGTTTTTCTGCTTTGCTTTCTACATATTTGCTTATTTTATTTGATATCTGGTTTGTAGCTGAGCTGCAGCATTGGGTTTACAAAATAAAAGGAATTACATTTGATAAAGTAAGTACTTTCTGTCTACAGAGAGATTAAATAATAATTTTATGGTCCACATTCCTAGAAAAGAGCACTTGGAAAGGTAATAACAATAAGAAGGAGAAGGGTCTAGTAACAAGAACTGCATACATAATTTTCTTTCCAAGAACTTGGTCGCCTTTTTGGTTGAAAAAGTTGTTGTGGTGCACCACTTTAGTGTTAAGATGGCACATAGAATCATTGCATTTCACATGGGAGATAATATAGATCTTGTTCCTTGTGCTGGCATATTGCATAATTTTGATGATCACAGATGCAGACATGCTATTGTAAGCATACGCATACATTTCCATTATCTGCATTGCTGTCTTTGCTGTAATATTTTTTTCAGATTGTGCTTTGTCATGTTTTGGTATAATTTATTGCATTTGCTGCTGGTATTTGTCAGGCAATGTCCTACTGTATTTTACTTTGTTTTACTGTGCTAAGCCAGTTTACCACTGATTTCTTTCTTTTTTTTTTTGTTTCCTGCATATTGCCTTGTATTAGTTGTAACATTGCATTTGCTTTGCTAATTTAGATATGTCGCTACGTGCTTTTCCAATTTACATGCTTGTTGTTGTTGTTTGAGTTAATCTTTTTGTGCTGCTGCAATGCTCATTCTCTAGTTTATGTATCTTGAGCTCAGTAGAATTAAGTTAGCTAGAGAAGGGGTACGTTATATAAGAGAATGAGTTGTCAGGAGTTGGGAAAAAAACATTGAGAAGCTATAAGGAAAAGGTCTGGCCACAGAGTATTGTATAACAAGGAACAATTATTTAGAGAGAGGAAATGAACAGATTTAAATAGGGTATAGTGACAACAGGTTTTAGAAGGATCTTCGTGGAAACTAATCATGAGGTAAGAAAAATATGGAAGTATAAGCCGTGGCTGAAAGTAAAAACACAGGTAGCGTGCTTAGGGAGGATTTTTGTGCAAACAAATGATGAAGTAAGAGAGGTCTGCGAAAATTAAGTAAAGTTTTGGTAGGAGATGAAGTAATTTTGCTTGAAAGTAGAGGAGGTTTGAGCTTGAAGTATATTAGATATAAAATGCACACCACGAGTACTGCCCTATCAACTGTTACACATAGACACATTTGTACTTGAAAACATGTCCACTTCTTTCTTTTGTGTTATTCCGATATGTTTATGTGTAGCCTTGTGTCTCTGTGTTCTCCCTATCTCTTTGTGTTTACCTGCTAAGAAAAATTTGGTACAACTTTTGTTTTGCTTCTAGTACTAGGCTGCATTCAGTATGATGAGGAGGACTGTTATCTGCATACCTAATCTCTGTTCTTTACTTTAAGAAGATGTTCAGACATTATTTACTCTGTTACGTTTTCTTTTAAAATTCATGTATCAAGTTAATGTTTCTACTGATATTCTCAATTTTCATTATTTACTTACGTCATAATTACTGTAATACTCATGTATGTGCTTAATTCTATTCTTTCTATAAAGCCTCTATTACTACAAATATTATTTTTATTATCATGCTCTCTACTATAATAATGTTTTTTTCAAATTTGTAGTTGTATCCTTATGCTGTAAAATTGGAATTGCATAGACAGCAGTTCTCCACTCATTACTGTGATCGCTTCTCAGTTTTGGTTATTGATAACTTGATACCAGTGTCTGAGTTTAATTTGTACAGCACTGAAGATGATCACCATGTGATAGAAAATCAATTCTGCTATCAATAAAACATCAATATTACGGCCAGTGCTGACCTTCTTTTTAATTGCACATTTGTTGATAATTCAGCAAGAGACTTTTTAGCAGCATTGCTGATTGTAAGGACACTGCAACAATAATTATTAGTGAGTGCACAAGTGGTGGCTCAGACATTTGACAAATGCATCAGTACTGACTACACAATGGTGGCTCATGGACTTGTTATACTAAGCCCAAGATTCCTCAATTGTAAATGTGCACTCACACAGTCGAAACGGATGGCTGCTGGCCATCCTTACAATGACTACAGTATGTCTGCATCTTTGGTGGCCTGCTACTATTACAATGTCTACTGAGACTGTAGTGGGTCTGCTCTGTCGTGAGCCACCAATCCTACGAATACTCTTCCAGACTTCGACTGATACTGCTGTGTGTCTGTTCTGTTGTGGCCCATTACCAGTTTTACGATGCCAACTGAAATCTTCGTGTCAAGAGTCAGCACCGTGCTTCTGTGAGGAGGACAGCACTACTTCTTCCAGACTGCATGGTTGTCCACTACGTACTAGTGCATTTTCATATACTGCTCAGCCTTTGTGCGTAACCCTGGTGTAGACATCTTTTCTGGTGAACTATTAAGACTGTCTTTAAGTACTGTGAGGAGAATTTTGACTTTATTCACCAACACCAGATTACTTAACCTTTGTGTGCATCTGCTGTATTTGGTATCGTTAATATAAAATTTGTAACAACTTAGTCTTGGCCATTGCCCAAAACACTTCGTAAAATCTGTTAAAGGGGAGCACAGGGCTATATATAAGTAGCCTGTTTGTATGTTGGAGCGCTATGGACTGTACTGATAGAGCTGACAACGCTCTGTGCCCTCGGCAAGAGATTCTGTGGGTGGACGGACAAGAAGTTAGCGAGTGAATAGGGATGTGTATGGACATGTTTTTCTTAGAGGAGACTCTGTGTCGGTAGGACATGCAATGTAAAGTCAGGTGAAGTTACTTATAAGAAAATATACAAGGAAAGATATGATAATGTATGTATGGCTGATAATGTTTGGGTACTGGAATTATTGACAACTATATAGTTGAAACTTCCTGTCAGATTAAAACTGTGTGCCGGACCGAGACTCGAACTCGGGAACTTTGCCTTTCGAGGGCAAGTGCTCCACCAACTGGGCTACCCAAGCACGACTCAAGCCCCACCTTCACAGCTTTACTTCTGCCAGTACCTCGTCTCCTGCCTTCCAATATTACAGAAGCTCTCCTACGAACCTTGCAGAACTAGCAGTCCTGAAAGAAAGGATATTGCGGACTGTGCCACCCAACGTGTTCTTCATTTGCTTTCATGTAAACCGAAAAAGAGAACGATGCTAAAACTGGACATTCGGCGGTACTAAGAACCGAACCCGAGAAAAAGACAGTTCCGTGCGCTGTCTTTTAAGCTACGAGAACAATTAACATTAACTGTGTGTGGCAAGCCACTTGAATTTTGGCGCCCAGCTGCCTGATTGGGTAACTTCAGTTGTAATTAGATCGCGAACGGCGCAGCTTATTTCTCATCACAACTTATCTTGTTACAACCTTACTAGATTTTCAGACTGTTACCGACTATCCTGTATATATTTATTGTGTTAAAAATTATAGAAATGTATGAGCGACAACAATGCTGTTTGTGTTAACATATGAAATTTCTCTATATTTTGTTTAACAGCAGTAAATGAACTCATCGACGATGGTGAAACTTTAGAGAAACAATTTTGGTCTTTCGCAACCTGATATGAGTCTGGTCAGTCTCAGCATTAGATTGAAGGTGATGTAGGATTTTACGTCATCAGCCTCGACACGTGGAAGGGTACGTGCAGGATTGAGATGGCGACGGGGATTGAGCTGAGGCCTTCTAGGTCTCTGTGGTTGGAGAATGACTGGGATGTCAGAGTAGGGAAGTAAATGCGGTGCTAATATAGAAATGGGTCTGCTTTTCGTCTGCTTCTAATACTTCTTCACGTGTTTACATGAACATGCTGAAGAGAACAGACAGTGATTAGAAACTTGTCCTGGGACCCAGTTAACGTTAGTATAAACCAAGCTACCACTAGATACTTCAACCAATTACCAGAGAAAATTGCCTCACTGGCCAAAAATTCTATTAGGAATATGTTGCATGCAGTTACATCTAAAGGTAGCATTCAGACCATGAAACATGATATGAGTCACTTACTACAGCTACGTGACAAGCAGTGTAACGTAGCTACATATTCAGTCTTATCATAGGTGCAGTGAAGTATGGAGCCATGAGCGAGTTTGGTCCATTAGTTGCAGGAGACTGCGACAGAGCATGCCAGTAGAACGCCAAGAATATTTATACTTCCTATGAATATAAATAAACTACATAATATATTCTCCGACTTTGTTCAATCTTTACACATTGCTTTTCGTTTCTGCTAAAATGACACTGTCCGCATTTCGTTTCGTTATTTAGCATAGTTTCGAAGATAGAAAATTGTACCTAACAATCACAAAAAAACCATTCTGGTATTTCAAAATTAATCTAGTAACGGCAACCGATTAACCTTTTGCTTCATATGGAACTATTATCAAAAGTTCAGCTCTTAAAAATCGATTAACTACAATTTTTATTTGAAGTAATATAGTAACCTTTGAAATTAATATTCATTTATACTCTGTTATGTAAGTTGCGTGGGAGTGATTGAGAGAGGGAATAAAAGACATATGAAATTCGAAATGTTTTACTATGTGGAGATCTATGTGAAACTTAAACCGTGGGGAAAATTCCTGGAAAGAAGAGCAAGTCATGTGACATACTGTATGTCTGAGTAAGCTTGCTTCTGTGGAAGTCAGTTAGAAATGAAAATAACAAAGAAATAAGTTTGTTATTTAATCTTGGAGTTATTTCATACTTTATTTGGTTTATAATTAAGTCTAATGTAATAAATTTTAATTTTGCTGCCGTAAAACTACTTTCTAGTTGTGATGGGATAAGAGAGGACTTTGTCTCGAGAAGTATCTAGGAAGAATGTTCTGACTGGTCATTCATATCAATAGCCAGTCGGAATTGAGAGCTGCCGGTGTGGAGAGAGGGGTACTTTATGTACCAGGATACTGCCTAGGAGAGTCGATTACGAATCACTGTACCGAACACATCATGTTAGATCGTTCTTCGCCAACAGTATCTAGAACGAGGAAATAGAGACATAAATTCAGATCAGTTATCGCTAAATGAAAGCGTCTTGAGTAGGAAGCAAAATTGGTCGAACTTAGAAAATCCGAGTAGAATTCGTCACTCGAATACTGTGGCGAGTAAAGGAAGAGCACTGAGTCGGCCGAATGTTTAACTTGCGTAAAGTTATGGGTCAGTGTTTAGATGATGAATGATATTCGGGTTGAACTAGCAAAATTTCTGGCTGCTTACATGTGACTATGTGTAGCACATCTTTATAACTGTAAACTTGTAGAATCAATATTAGCGCAAGCGTAACTACGGACTTATAACAATTTCATCAGTCTTAGTGGTAAGAAACAGTCAATAGAACTTTAAATACCCTGGTACATGACGGTAGATCCCGAACGCGAACGCCCGATGTATATCATTAATTTTCTGCAACTGATTTTCAAGTAGAGTTTTGCAGCCACTATCTGCTAGGTACTAAATGCCGATTTCTTTGACGCTGCTTTGCACCACCCAGATAGTACCACCAGACAAGAAGCCTGTCAAGGTAGGTGGACTGAACTGCGTGAATGTCGTGACAATATGAAGAGAAACCCTTCCGGGTATAAGGTCGCGGTAGACGAAACTCTTCTCTTCCTAACGTTTTATCTACAACTGAGATGGTTGTCTTCAGAGGGGTTGTTTCTCCGTTGATAAGCAGTAATTGTTGAAGAACAAATTCAAAATGTCAGTAATATCAAACTAAAATGAACAACAAAATAGTATGTAATTATATTCACATCAACATAAGAATAAATACAAATAATAAAAATTAAACTTGACAGAAATATCAAAGAATGAGCCAAT
Organism: Schistocerca piceifrons; assembly: GCF_021461385.2. NCBI lineage: Eukaryota > Metazoa > Arthropoda > Insecta > Orthoptera > Acrididae > Schistocerca > Schistocerca piceifrons. Next base: position 295,528,361 of record NC_060144.1, on the reverse strand, counting down.
CATCAACAACAGTTTAATAAACAGAGATGGAAAAAATATGTAAGTCTGTAGGCTTTCGTGGTCGTTGGCACTGAAGTTAAAATCTTCTGGGTTTTTAGGGCGACTCATATTTCCTCTTGAAATAATCGATGTTTATATCCCTCTGCTGGGATCTAAACGTCGATTGTTTAAGAGGCAATAATAACTCAGAAAATTTTAACTTCAGGGATAAGAATAGTCATAAATAAAGATTTTAACATGAAGACAAACGAGAGGAATTAAAGAAATCATCAGAGAGAAACTTCCTGGCAGATTAAAACTCTGTGCCCGACCGAGACTCGAACTCGGGACCTTTGCTTTTCGCGGGCAAGTGCTCTACCATCTGAGCTACCGAAGCACGACTCACGCCCGGTACTCACTTCTTTCAGGAGTGCTAGTTTTGCAAGGTTCGCAGGAGAACTTCTGTAAAGTTTGGAAGGTAGGAGACGAGATACTGGCAGAAGTAAAGCTGTGAGTACCGGCCGTGAGTCGTGCTTCGGTAGCTCAGATGGTAGAGCACTTGCCCGCGAAAGGCTAAGGTCTCGAGTTCGAGTCTCGGTCGGGCACACAGTTTTAATCTGCCAGGATGTATCATATCAGCGCACACTCCGCTGCAGAATGAAAATCTCATTCTGGAATCATCAGAGAGTTTCGTGTAACACGACGTTGTACCTCGAAAAGGTTTACCAGCACAAATGTCATCTGGCCGTTAAAGCCTTCGTTCTGGCAATAGAAGATACCCGAACCCCGCCCTACCGCAGCTGGTGTAGGTATATGTAAGCAAACGTACAAAGGAAATAACCATCCGCGATCTGGAAGTACAGACAGACAAATTTTACAAGCCCTTTTTACTGTACGAGCTTAAATGTTCATAAGACTCATCACTGACATACTTTCTACTGCCGACTGCTAACCATCCTATGTCGCAGTTCCGATGTATGTCGGGAACGAACTTTGCTGCTGTAAGAAACTCTGCTCTGGTTGTTGGATGAGGGCTGCTGTATACTGTACTTGAGGCTGTATGCATTCAGATGTCACGTGAGTGCACCGCCTTTTGCGTTCAATTTCTAATCGTAGAGGGTGGCATCACCGGTTTCCCAATGTGTTTAACCGCATAATGAGCTGGCGGAAGCGACTGCTATCGTCACGTAGTGCTGTATGTCTTGAAGTTAAAAAGATTATAGCTAATGTATGTACTTAACCGTCTTTGATTTTGCTAGCAACAATTTGCTAGTCGGTCATTAAAACGTGTGAAATAAGATGAATTTCTGTTCGTTCAAAGTAGTAACGCATAATTAGCTGTTTGGAAGCAAACACTGACGAAGTTTAGGTGCAGCCATAAGGTAAAAGTATTCTTCTTTTATACTCTGTACTGTTTCTCCTGGGACTTCTGTTAAAAAAAATGTAAACTAAATATTACTATAAATTTTATAAATACTCGACATGTACGACAAAGATGAAGAAATAAAACTACAATGGACATCTTATTCCACGGACTCTTGCGCTTATATGCATGAACTATCTTTTCTTTGTCTTTCACTTATCTGCTTGGATTCGGACCTAAGAGGACGTTCTTGTGTAAAACTCATCTTGCTGTACCAGCTGATAATTTAAGTTGTACTTAAAACCCGAAAAATATAATGGTTATTTTGTCAAAAGAATTTGTGTATGCGGTCAATCAATTGGTAGTCGGATACCTGGATTGTCTCAAGTAGATGCGGGCCATAACAAAGAATTTTCATTGTTAGGCGCAATCTTAGAAAAATCTTTAACATTTTTCTTCTAGTTCATCTACGGGACGTGCCGCCCGCTAGGACAATTTCGCTTACAGATTTTCTTTATATAACGAGATAACATCCTAGGCAGAAAAAGTCTGGTCGCAGGATTCCAGTTTCATTATAGGATTTCATTTGTAGATGCTACTCTTGTTATATTGCGGAATTGAGACGAAACTACGATGTTAAGTTACGTATTGCAGTAGTGTACATCAAACAGACTTGGCAAATATTCTCTGGTGCAATAAGCACACGTCTTCTCACGAGACTGGAATAATATCTGTAGTGTTGGGTAAATAAGAAAAGGACAATTAATTATCGACGATTACGCAACTATCCTGAGAACTGAGCTAGTTTACTGAGTGCTTACACACGTCGAGATAATTTAAACAACATATTACAGTGTTAATAATATTCCTACATTAGTTATTTCTCTTTTATGCTAAGCCATTGCATTAATGTGTGTTTCTTTTTTATATAAGTCACGGCTCATATTCATTCTGTTACATTACACTGATAGCAAGGAAAAAGAGTCACAAATAATTTTTATTTTATTACATTACAACTCTTCTTCTTCTTCCTTTTCTTCCTCTTCCTTTTGAGATACCAAAATACCATAGTCTTGTCATTCTCTACCAAATCTCGCAAAGTATCTAAGAAGTCTGAAGTAAAGTACAGTTCGGCACTGCTTCCATCCCATCACATCAACGACAGATGACGACGGTTGGCAACACGACATGGGGAAACGCGGGCGGTTGTGACCATGTGTGGTCGCGCCGCCGTGTACCAGGCCGCCAAGAGAAAGTCGGGTCTGCCCACAGTACCAGTCAACAGCGGAGGTCTGGGCAAAGAACCTTAAGTGTCTTCATTATTGATGAAGTGCGCGTGATGCGGCTGGAGCCATTTTACCTCACTTCTTCGACGAATAAAATATGTACGGCGTTTTACATAACTAATCACTCCTAATGGTTACACAATACCCATAAAAGCCCCTTCAAAACTGAATCTCACAAAAGCTCTCAGGGCGTAAAGTTGATCGTGGATTGCTCGGAATATTAATAAATCTTTAGAAGCAGCAGGAAATCTAGTTAGTATCAAAATTCATGTCTTGTAACGTTTCATTAGGGTGAGTGCACGAAGCAAGACACACATTCACTCACTCTAGAGCACACACAAACAAACTCGCATCTTCAAGACATAAAGGAAGTAGTCGTCCTGTATCAGGAATGGTCAGGTTCACTAATTGTAAGGGAACGATTAGGGCTAGTGCCCGTGGACGGGACACAAATGATAATACTGTACAATGAAAGCTTCTTGACCGTGTGAATGAATAACGTAAGTGATAAGAAGACGGGATTTCCAAAGATAAATATCAATTTTGATGAGGGCATTAGAGATAAATGTTGCTAGATAATGGGAAAACTGTGAGTTCTGCAACAATAGTTGCAAGAGCATCCACCTGATTAAACCATATTAGGATCCGTCTTACTTCCAGTCCCCTTGTTTGAAAAAAATTGCTGAAAATCTGTTTCAGTTCAGTGAAGAAATTGGACTTTCCCTAAAGTGAGTAATAGTTTCATATTACATTAAAGTGAGTTTTTCGATATAAGTAGTTTTGCAGAAGATCATAATAGAGACACTGAATACCAATGGGGTCTTATTCGACCCCATTTCTTTCTGGTGGTTTTATAATATATTAATGTTGATATACGATCTATAATTTTCGTTGTATTTGCTTTGTTATATTCTTGGAAACACTGTTAAAATGTGCGGCTGTTGACAAAACATAAAAGAAAATGGTTCAAATGGCTCTGCGCACTCTGGGACTTAACATCGGAGGTCATCAGTCCCCTAGAACGTCGAACTAGTTAAACATAACTAACCTAAGGACATTACACACATCCTTGCCCGAGGCAGGATTCGAACCTGCGACCGTAGCAGTCATGCAGTTCCCGACTGAAGCGCCTAGAACCGCTCGGCTACCGCGGCCGGCAAGACAGGACATCATATGCCATCAATTATTCGTTTCACGCTTGTGCAAATTAATTCTTTGTCTTGTGCATTTAGCTGAAAATGGGTCGTCACCTTTCCGAAAAGGTAATGCTCGAAATATTACTAAAAGAGATCCTCTCTCTCCAGCGTCACATAGTGATATCAGCGATGTAGATTCTGATATCCCACGCAGTGATGGAGAAGTAGACTTCTTAAAGAGAATATTCCTGAATTAGACGGACGTTCGGAACGAGGTTTGGCAGTGCAAACTTCTAGCCTCTTAAATGGAGCGACAAAAATGGTTCAAATGGCTCTGAGCACTATGGGACTCAACTGCTCAGGTCATTAGTCCCCTAGAACTTAGAACTAGTTAAACCTAACTAACCTAAGGACATCACAAACATCCATACCCGAGGCAGGATTCGAACCTGCGACCGTAGCGGTCTTGCTGTTCCAGACTGCAGCGCCTTTAACCGCACGGCCACTAAGGCCGGCAAAGGGAGCGACACGTATTTCTGACGTTTATAGGTAAGAACGTATTGTACTATAAGTTACGACATACGTGCAGTAGCGTCTAGTGCCACTCTCTGTACTTTTTATCTGTTTCGCATGTGTCAGAGAAACAAAGAAGAAGTGTGGTACAAAGAAGAACTTGTAGAAGACGGGAAAGATGCGACATAATGGGATTAAAGCCGGGTGCTTGAAATTGGCAGCGGCCATTAGAAACGCAGCATCCGATCACATCAGGGATATAAGGTGGGCCCAGCAGCTCTGCACCCTCAGTTGCAGTCAATCAGCATGAAGTGCCAGCCAAGATCGTCGAGCGTGAACTAACCGCAGCAGCAACAGAATAGTAACAAGCCGCGGAAGGCTAGTAGCAACAGCTTGATGTTTGTATTAATGTTGTTTGAGGAAGAGGAAGTTTTTGTACTTCTATCATCGATTGTAACGGCTTTTCTTCTTTCCTCATCAGTGGATGCGACGTCCTCCAGCTTGTCGAGGTGTGTAATAGCGACGCGACCCAGCTCCTCGGGACCGGCAGCAACGGCAGTGCCGGATCTTTTCGCCCACTTGGTCAGCTTGATGGAGCAGGACAATCAGCTGTTATTGTCCGTTGAAGACACCCAGACACTGGATCGTATCACATGTGCCATTGCAGAATATTCCAATGATACTGAATGGACAAAGTGATAAAGCAGCGCCGGCCGCATTAGCCGAGCGGTTCTAGGCGCTACAGTCTGGATCCGCGCGACCGCTACAGTCGCAGGTTCAAATCCTGCCACGGGCATCCATGTATGTGATGTCCTTAGGTTAGTTAGGTTTAAGTAGTTGTAAGTTCTAGGAGACTGATGACCTCAGATATCAAGTCCCATAGTGCTCAGAGCCATTTGAATTTTTTGTTTTCTTTTTTTTTTAGGAAAAACACGATGAAAATACATCAATTATTCCCTGTGCCCCACTACTCTTCACTTCAGGGTATAATTTAACAGCTACTGGTTCGAAGCGTTTACATTCTGGTGTAGAGGGAACTACTGATAGAGACCAGCGTGTTGTGACAGAGATCGAGAATGCAACCAAACGTATTAAACTGTGGTATACGGTGGTAGAGTGGGGTAAACTGTACCATGCAAAGACCTACATCAAGCGGCAGTTGACCGCCGAGTATCAACCAAGCCGTCCTTCCCGATAATTTACTATGCTCCTCTAACCTTATCCATTACAATAGCGTACAATGTCTTTGCGCTCCTTGCGAAATCGGGTGACACATTTATCTGCAGCACCCAACCGTTAAAAAAAGTTTTTCGGTCTGCTGATGTTTTCGTTCTGCGGATGATGTTATCCATTGCGTTGGAAAGACTGAACAAATGGTTGCCTGTGTATAGAGACATTGCAGAGTATTTAAGTATGAAACGTGTGCATGTAGACGACTTCGAGCAGTGGGTCAATATGGTGCCAACGAAAAGTAATGTACTGCAGTTAAGTTTGAGAGAAATACATGCTGAATTCTGTGCTTAGAAGACAGCTTTATTTTCTATATTCTGTACTTGTGTTAAGATAAAGAAAGAACCTGTTGCAAAGGTAATTCACATGATAAAACTAAAGCCATATGGTCAGTAGTGAGGGATGGCTCTGGTCAGCAGCACAAAGTCGAAACTATAAAATCAGACCGTAGCAAAATATTTCTGTTATTGAAAAATCGGACCGTGCGACAGCTACGGTCGCAGGTTCGAATTCTGCCTCGGGCATGGATGTGTGTGATGTCCTTAGGTTAGTTAGGTTTAAGTAGTTCTAAGTTCTAGGGGACTGATGACCACAGTAGTTGAGTCCCATAGTGCTCAGAGCCATTTGAACCATTTGATAAATCAGATATATGTATAGAATTTAAAAATCATTTTTGTGCGTTGCTGGTGAATTTAAAAAAAAAAATTGTTTCTACAGGGAATCTTATAACCCTCTTGGCAAATGCCTTTCCGAGATTGATGTCTGAAATACTTCTCTGGGACAGTGACAAGGTGGAGAGCAAGTTAATAATTAAACCACTGTAGATTAATAACTCTCATGGATATGATGGAGTGGCTTGCAGAATATTAAAGTACTGCACTGCACATCTTAGCCCTGTATTTAGCAATATTTTTAATTTTTCCTTTAGGAATGGTCAGTTTCCTGAACGATTAAAGTACTCAGTAGTAAAGCCGCTTAATAAAAAGAGAGAAAGGGATAATACAGACAATTGTAGATCTATTTATATGCCATCAGTGTTTGCTAAAGTTATTGAAAAGGCTGTGTACGTAAGGATATGTAAGGATAATTGATCATTTTATATGACACAATTTGCTATCAAATGTACAGTTCGACTTTAGAAGTCGTTCAACAATTGAAAATGCTATATTCTCCTTTCTCTGTGAGGTACTGGATTGGTTAAACAAAAGGTTTCGAACGCTTGGCATATTTTTTGGTTTAACTAAGACATTTGATTGTGTTGATCACAAAATATTGCTCCAGAAGTTGGACCATTGCGGAATATGGTAAGTTGTCACAATTGGTTCATTTTTTATTTTAACAACAGACAGCAAAAAGGTCATTGTTCACAGTGTTGAGAATGGCTGTGATGTGGGGTCTGGGTGGGGTATGGGTAAATAGGGGTGCCCCAGGGATCACTCCTGTTCCTTATTTATATGAATGATGTGCCCTCTAGTATTACCGGTAATTCTAAAATATTTCTGTTAGCTGGTGACACTAGCTGGGTAGTAAAGGATGTTCTGTTCAATACTGGCTCGGTTTCAAATAGTGCAGTTCATGACATAAGTTCTTGGCTTGTAGAAAATGAACTAACGATAAATCGCAGAAACACTCAGTTTTCACAGTTTCTAACACACAGTTCAACAAAACGCGACGTTTCAATTTCACAGAATGGACGTATGATTAGGGAAACTGAACAGTTCAAATTTCTAGGTGTTCTGATAGATAGTAAACTGTCGTGGAAAACCCACGTTCAGGATCTTCTTCAAGGACTTAATGCTGCCATTTTTACTATTTGAATGGTGTCTGAAGTAAGTGATCGTTCTACACGAAAATTAGTCTACTTTGCTTATTTTCATTCACTTATATCGTATGATATTAAATTCTGGGATAGCTCTTCCCATTCTAAAACTATATTATGGCCCAGAAACGGGCGGTTTTGATAATAAGTGGTTTAAGTTCGCGTACGTGTTGTCGACTCCTGTTCACTAGCCTGCGTATTTTGACCTTGGCCTCTCATTATATATATTCCTTACTGACGTTTTTGTTAACAATATAAGCTTACTCCCAAGAATAAGCAGCTTTCACTGAGTTAATATTCGGCGGAAATCTAGCCGTCATTTGGATCGGACATCCTTAACTCTTGTGCAGAAAGGTGTGCGGTATACTGCTGCATCCATTTTCAATAAACTACCACAAGAATTAAAACATGTAGTGCATCCCGTGCGTGGTTACTGAATGATAATGTATGTAACGGTGTATCTGACTATTATTTCTTACCACTCATTACATTTCAAATAATTTAGCTATTGCCACCAGTAATTTCACTTGAAACATGCAACAGGAGAGAGTAATGTCATTTAACTAAGTTCTCTGTAAAAGTCCACTGCAGGCCAGTACCTGGCATGGAAGGGCATAGGGTTACTTATTTTCTACAAAAACCCAATACACGCCAACACTTGACGTAGTAGGTATCATGGCAGGGTGGGTGAAGCATCAAGAATTTGTTGTAAACGACTAGAGCTGTGACGGTATGTAAGAAGATTTGATGAAGAATGGCGTGCTCCTACCCGACAACATACGTGCAATAATTGTAGGCCCGTCCAACAGCGGCAAGACAGATGTTCTCATGTAGCCGCTAACACATCCAGATGGAGTCCGCTTTGAGCATGTGTGCGTATTTTCAGAAACACTGTTTCAGCCTAAGTAATACCAACTATTACAGGAGATATAGCAGGACGTAAATGGTGTGACATACACGACGTTCATTGAGAGCAGTAGTATCCCTCCCTTGTAAAAATTAAAGCCAAACACAGTGTTCATGTTTGAGGATGTTGCCGTGGAAAACCAAGTTAAAATTCGGCGATATTTCTGTTTCGGTCGCCATTCGACTGTTGATGTATTTTACCTTAGTCAGACGTATTCCAGAATGCCAGAACAGCTGGTGAGGGATAATGTTAACCTAATTATAGCTTCCAAACAGGACAGTCTGCATTTAAAACACATTTACGAAGCTAATATAGTAACTGATATGTCATTCAATGCTTTTGTAAAGATGTAGAGTTCTTGTGTAGACTGCTTGAATCACTCACAGTATCGCTTGTACATGGACGCGAAAATTCACTCCCTAATGTAGGGGATGGAGGCGTACGCAGTGAACTACTGACATACTGTCACACCCTTCTGAGACTGAAAAACAAATCGAATGATCGCGTTAATGCAGTCGAAAAGAAAGTAAACGACGTAACTGAAGGGGAAATAGGTGTTCGTGAGAAGAGAACATTGTATGAACGGGTTAGCGCAACCGAAAAGAAAATTGGCGACTTAACTGAACGGAAAATAGCTTACTATGAAGGGAGAGCAGCATCAGAAGAATACGAGCGGACATATGAAATCCCACGCTACGCAGTAAACCGATTAGTACACAACGAGATGTCGACTAAGCATAAAGTCATCGAGGTACGGATGGTTGTTCGCGAGATGTTACAGTTGCTAATGTTAGGGTACTTGCAGAGGAAGCAGACACCGAGAGAAACCTTTAAACCAGTTACTGTACCTCTCGATGAAGTCTCAGCGAAATTTCACGACGACGACGACGACACATATTGCCGATTTCAATGATCGTCACAGTGACCATAGGACAGACAAAATATTCGGCGTCAGTGGTGTGAAACCATACATTTTCGGCATGCAGTCTATCATTTTAAATAAAAAACAATACAAATCGGTGATAAGCAGTTTCAAAGAACACCAGGTCTAAAGAACCTTATTTTCCTAAGGGCCACAAAAACTGTAAATTATTCGCTACAGATATCGAAACGTATTGTTAAATACAAATCCATTATAAAATCAATAACGCATGGTGAAAAAAATTGCAGTGGTGATGGTATTGACATTCAACATAAATAAGTGAGCTATCGACTATCGAAGTATGTATATTACGATCCCCAATGAGCTAATATACCGGCTACGACTGCTCATGGCATCAGCTGCTGCTGATAACGCAGGTCATTCGAAAGAAGTTGTTTCAGTAATTTCTGAGCTTAGAAGGAGAGGTATCATCGAATAAGTATGGAGACTGTAGTTCGACAACTGCTCAAATCAACGCCCAAAACGTACCCTCGAATATTACGATTAAAGGTTTCGACGACGTACAGCAGGCGTATTTTATCGATGTGAGTGAATATTGACGTGTGAATAACGGATTCAAATAAATTTTAATGGTCACTGATACTTTTCTAAATGTGCCTGGGCATTACCCGTGAAAGCAAAAACAGGGAATGATGTCGAGCACGTGTTTGATGGATTGCTACAGACAAGCCCAGACAACCTTCAAACAGATCACGGCGGCAAGGTTTTCAATAGATATTTCAAGACTGTGATGGAGCGGTGTGGAACACATCACTACTCGAAGTTCACCCACCTAAAGGCGAGTATTCTGGACTGTTTCAACAGAACACCCAAATGTGGATGCGATTCAGTATTCGTGGCCGACGCCGACACAAATGGGCCGATTTCCTCCCGCAAATAATTGCACAGCTTAATCGAACCAAACATCGCACAATAATCATGACACCAATGGTTGTTCGTGATAATAGACTTCCAGACAAAGTATACAATTGTATTAAAATGTTAGCTCGACGCAAACTAAAATTTAATGTAGGTGGTTTAGTACGCATTTCAAAAGACAAGACAGTATTTGTGGAGTCATAAATGCCAAACAGATCAACCGAGATATTCACAGTTTCCAATGCGCAGGGAACGAATCCTAGAACCTATTTCTTAAACGACAGCAGTGGTACTGAAACTGTAGGATGCTTTTACACAGAAGAGTTACAGAAGAGCTCGGAACAAGATGTGTATCTCTTAGAGAGAGGGTCGTACGGGGTTGAAGGAATAGAGCGTTACTTAAATGGCTAGCATTTCCAGAATCGCAATACAGCTGGATCGACGCTGACTACCTGCTATTATGACAGAGTGCGCAGACCTCAAACACCCCAGTACCGTAACATGCATGATAGGAGACGCATTAGAGGTGGAGGCGGTATTCTCGACAAAGTACCGATCGAATTACACATTCCTTCATACAACTACTGTGTACCTGGAACAAAATTTCAAAAGCTATTTGCTTACCGTGAAAAGTGTATAAATCTTCGAGACGAAAAGTGTATCGAACATGACACCACGCGGTGAAAATGAGATAAATCTGTAGGAAGAAGCGTGAATGGATTATGCCACGGCATACACAGCAAATAAAGATCGTCACAGAATTTTAGCTCATAAAGGTAAGGCAATACTTACGAGAAGAGATGCTGGTGTAGGTCAACTCCTCCTAGCATTTGCAGCTGAAGAAACAATGCGTGCTTAAGTTGGGTTTGGGTGTGAAGAAGGTCAGCCAGCTGATGAGCGTTGGACTTAGGGCGCTAAGGAAGAAGATGACAACCAAAGGGAGCATGAAAAACTCTATCCTGGCAGCGTTCTGTGCAACTAATTACATAAAATGGATTAATACCTTGAAATAATTTATTTTTACATTTACACTGGTTCTCTAAATCTACCCATGACTTCACTTTTCCAATTTCTGCACTACATTCTGGTTTGGAATAGGTAATAAACTTAAAGGCATTACGCCTACCATATTTTCTCCATGGAACACCGGATGACCTATCCGGCTTCAAACTAAACGGTCCAAGTTTATTAGTACACGCTAATCTAACCTTTTCTAATGCACCTTGGTCCTCAAATATTTTCTTGTTAGCCCTATCATCTAATGTCAATCGCTCCACTCTTACATTAATACGATATACATAGGTTATAATTTTGTTAATAATAACAGCATCATATTTGTTAGCAAAGAACTTAAACTCATCAGTTATGTCATAGTGTTTAAATGTTGAAAGGTTGTGTGCATTCTCATCATATTTCTCCGTGGCTCCCATCTTTCCATACTCAAACCTGACGGAATCGGCTTGTGTAAACTCTGTGCGCCATCTACACATACGACCAAAGTACGGCCTAGTCATGGTGTTCCGTCGGCGAATCCATCGCCTCGGACGTGCACGGCGATACCGACGGATCGTCTTCGTCCGACGATATGCATACAACGTCCGCTTCGGCCTCAACGTCCGACGTGTCCGACGCCATCTCCTCCTTAACATTCAAACAATGAACTATATGACAATCCGCATGTACTACGTGCAGTCTGGATATTAATGCTTCATCACCAACATTGAATTCATTTGAAACAAATATGACAAGTCCACGATGTTTGATGGTCATTCCCGGCTTATTCTTAACGTTGACAGTAACAGGCCGCCCCTCAACAATTCTTTTCAAAACTCCTCCTAGCATTTGCAGCTGAAGAAACAATGCGTGCTTAAGTTGGGTTTGGGTGTGAAGAAGGTCAGCCAGCTGATGAGCGTTGGGCTTAGGGCGCTAAGGAAGAAGATGACAACCAAAGGGAGCATGAAAAACTCTATCCTGGCAGCGTTCTGTGCAACTAATTACGTCCTGAAGTGGAAAGTAGCAAGAAAAAGAAGGATCGACTAAACCACCCACCGTTCTACCAACACTGAAGACGTCGGGTGGACATATTCCTTTCCTCATTCCTGCCCTAGCCGGTCTCTCAGCGATGGGTTCACTGGCTGGGGTGCTGCCGCTACTTCCAGGACAGTCACGAATGCACAGAACTCTCAGGAGCAACTGCAGGAGGAACGAAGACATATCCGCGTGATGGAGGCAGCAGCCATCCAAAAGGACTATGCTTGAAACCATACAGGAAAGGACTAGGATTCTTCATATTCAAATAAAAAGACCCTGGCAGTCCCGCAGTCTTTCCAGAAAGGAAGTTTACAAATACAGGTCTGCTTAAGTTTGTTAAGAAGAAATTCAACATGTCGAGACGCCGAGGTGTGTTTATGCGGAATGCATTACCGGAGACTATGTGGAAATCAGCAGAATGCGGAATTGTGAATCTGGATGTAGCAGGAGGACCTGGAACTCACTGGATAGCGTGTGTTAAAATGAGGAATACAAATAACGTCTACTATTTCGACGCATTCGGCGACCTGTAACCACCAGTATAATTACAACGATACTTCACAGACAGACAAAATGTGATCTACAGTTTTCGACGCTACCAAGAATTTAATACATTCCTGTGTCGTCATCTATGCATCATATTCCCCCTGACGTCCAAGAATGATATGTAAGGACAGGTATTAAGCATCTATTTAGCCCACCCAGTTAGCTGTGCGTTCTAAAGGACTGCTTTCCGGGCGGGAATCCTCCCGGCGGATTAGTGTCGAGGTCCAGTGTGCCGGCCAGTCTGTGGACTGTTTTTAAGGCGCTTTTCCATCCGCCTCGGCGATGGCGGGCTGGTTCCCCTTATTCCGCTTCAGTTACATTATGTCGGCGATTGCTGCGCAAACACTTTCTCCACGTACGTGTACACCATAAGTTCTGTACCACACAAACATTGGGCCTACACTCGTCTGGTGTGAGACGTTCCCGGAGGGGTCCATTGGGGCCGAACCTGACAATAACCATAGGTTCAGTGTAGGGCGGCGGTGGGGTGAGTGGACTGCTGTAGCCTGTTGTGGGGTTGTGAACCACTGAGGGCAATGTCGGGGACGAAGTCTCTCCGTCGTTTCTAGGTCGCCAGTTCCATACAAAACAATACAAACAAGCAGCCATTCTCCAACTAAAGTTTAGATGTAATGTAGTACACTCTGACTTGAAAAGAACGATCGTCTTTATTACGTGCGGATTACTTCCACTAATTGATATAAGCACTGAAGAGTGGTGGATCACGCTGATGGGACAAAAGGCATACAACGCCATCTCAGTTAGCACAGAGGCTAGCAATAAACTCTATCTGGGGCCGGCCGCGGTGGTCTCGCGGTTCTAGGCGCGCAGTCCGGAACCGTGCGACTGCTACGGTCGCAGGTTCGAATCCTGCCTCGGGCATGGATGTGTGTGATGTCCTTAGGTTAGTTAGGTTTAAGTAGTTCTAAGTTCTAGGGGACTAATGACCACAGCAGTTGAGTCCCATAGTGCTCAGAGCCATTTGAACCATTTTTGAAACTCTATCTGGAAATTAATGGCAAAAGGGAAATTCAATAGGCCCACTTCTGGGTTTCACAAAGTGACGGGTGTTGATGGTGGATCGCAGTAAATTTTACAAATCTGATGAGACAGTGGATATTTTTCTTATAAGTACTATCCGTGTTGAGTGTAACATTGCAACGAACTCATATCCCAACGATAAATTGGTTCACTGAATTTGCGAGATTTTCCCATCAGCTGAAACAAGGTATAAGATTGTTGAGATTCCTACCAGTCACAATTCAGACATTGAACTATCTATAGCTGCGTATTGTGAATCGGAACAGCCAACTTGTTGACTTCGGTGGTGAGGAAATCTTTGTACTACTACATCTAAGGCAAGATGGCCGTAAGGTATAAAACCAACGCACACACCGCATCGCACGGCACTTTGCAGCAGAACCGCAAGGTGATAACACGTGCGAACTACGAGTTTCTTAAATCAGTACGCTTGAAACCTCGAAATGCACAATATTTCACAGATACTGGAATATGATGAGTGAATCATACGGAAGGAATACTTCCCGCATAACCCTTATGCTTCAACAACATATAACAAGATCGATGAAATTAGGACTGTTATCTAGCACCGTGGCTTTTTAATTCTTCCACGCAAGAGTTTCGTGTATGTGGATGGATCCTTTGGTATCAAGTCATTCTTTGGCTTTCCTTTCCAGGAAATGCGTTATAAATTGGGTAGAGACTGATCGTACACGTAACGTCGGCCTAACGTTAACCCTTAAATTGCATGTCTCATCATCAGCCTCGGACATCAATTATTTAGAAAATGCAGGATGACTCATTGACGAGCCTGCGGGCAGAACAGGAGAAGAGTACTTCCAATGTGTGGCTGCGTTGAAGAGTTTCTCGGCTAAGGGACTGGCTGTTTTTGTCGTCTTCATCATCAGCATTTCATTCTCATCGACGCACAAATCGCAGAAGTGGCGTCACCTCAAATGATTTGCACCAGACGATCGGGTCTACCCGCCGTGAGGCCCTCGCCACACAACATTTCATTTCACTGCATGCACACCTCTAAAAATGCTGATGGGGTACTCTGAGGACATACAGCAAATTATTATGAATGCTAAACACGAGCTTATTCTGGTACAGAGTGCTACGAATACATTCAATGAGCTCAAGAGGAGAATCAGATCATCATCAATAAAATAATGTGGGAATGCTACACATCACTGTGACAGACGAGGAGCGTTTGAAGCTTTTAAAAGTTGTTGAATACCGATACATATCTCCCATTAACTTTCCGCTCATTGTAGGTTTTTGAGTATACGGTGCTACCGACAACGAGCAGACAAGCGTGGGCTATTAAAACCTCCATGCAGCTGGAAACTCCGAGATTCACCATACTTACATTTCAGACCAATAGAAGGGGGGAATTCAGAAAATGATTCCACCGTATTTCACAACTGTAATTTAACTAATGTCAGAAACTACTTGAATTCAGAATTCTATTCGTATGACTATTCAATGCTCCATTGGGATGAGAATGTATACAGTCTATCATTTGACAAGTATGCGAGGTTCCGCGCTTCCTGCTATGAAAGTGTTGAAGTGGAAGGATACCTACTGAGGCCACAGAAATTCAAGCAGCTGGCACCAATCATCGTAATAGACTATTCTAAGCCGAATGAGATAATTAAACCAGGACCAACAGATGTACGAATCGAATATGAATCCTCATAAAATTTCCCAGAACACACAGCAGCGTATGCTCTAGTTCTACATGACGGTGTGATTGACTGTTGCCCACCTACTGGTATAGAGTGGCGCGTTGTGTAAATGACCAAGTGCTGTGGCATGCCCAGAATATTTCACTATGACAACTTGCAGTGTGAATGAAGTTGCCGATGGTCAAGGTTTCTATGATGCTGAGTACAGACAATTCACATTTAAAGATGTGGTATTCATAGCATACACTTAAGATGCTGGTATAATAGAGACATTCTCAGCAAGAATTACATCATCGAGGCCTTCCAAGGCTATGAATTGTGCTAAAACAAAGAGGAGTGCAAAGTGGCAAATACGTTTCTTTCATGGACTCCACTGGGACGATCCTACTATATCACATAAAGAAATAATGACGTAATTTCGAATATTTGATCATCATGAGACCAGCATCTACGTCAAAGGCCAGAAGATAAGAAGGATGCAGCGAATCTTCAAGTTTGCATCTATTGAAGACCTGTATTTCTACGGGTGCCCTGCTATGGACCAGCTCATGAACACGACGTGTGAAATTGTGTAGCGTGTGTTCATAAAAATTTAAAATTACTTTTAGGTTATATTAATGAAAGTAAATGAACTTTTTTGCCTCACATTCGGTGTTCTTCTTTCTTTCTACCTAGCTCCTACATATATAGTATGTGGCTTTGCGCAGATCCTACTTCTCCGACTATGTTTAAGCACAGGAGATATTATTTGAGCCATGTTTGCTACATGCCTTTGGAAGCGGACACAATCACGTGCCGCCTGTGCCCAAAGCACGTACGTGTAGCAAAATCCCATGCAATCATTACATATAGTTTGTCTTCCTCGACCTTAAACGTCATCTCCCTCTTGCTTGAAACTAATCTCTTGTGTGTCTGGCACAGCCTTTATATACATTTGTAAGGGTAGGAATTTGTGAAATAACGTCACAGACTTTTGGTAACGAATAACAGTCTTTTATCCAGACACATATATGAAGTGTGACATACACAAATCATGTTGTTTTTACGGTACACGAAGTAATACTGATATTAAATTCACAGTTTTTTTAAGTGTTAGTACTGGTTGAAAAAAAATTTTACTTAAAATTGCAGTACTGATAACAGTAAATCCAGGGATATACTTTCTCTTACACTAATACTTTTACTAGTGAAATTCCAACCAAACAGAAGACTTGTACGTTCAACAGGGTGGCTCTAAACATATTCCACCTCAAGTAGCTAAAATAATTTAGTAACACAATGAAACTCAAAGAGCTACACTAAAATGAACTGGGTCAAATCACACTAGTATGACTTGTACAGCTAGGGGTAAGTTAAACCAAAAGACCTAATCTGTTTGCACTAGCATTCACACAATCCCACACGCACATAAAGTAAAAAAGAGAGAAATATGGTCAACTATTTTCTTCCCTCATTTTAAGTTTTTCAAATGTTTTATGATTTAAGTAAAATTTTTTAATCACTTTTATGTATATTGCCCATTTTTAACTTTTTATAATTTTTTAACTTTTTTCCACCACATGCTTATTATATATTCACTCACGGATATTATGTTACTATTCATACGCATAGGGATACATATTTACAGATATCCACACTCAAGCGCACTCACAAACGTCCGCACAGACACACATAAGCACTCACACAGGTAGCATACCATACATCACACACACAAAATTGTTGCACTATGATAAGAGAGCTACACTATTCGACACAAGCTCTCATCGAGCTAATCATTCATTCTCTCTTTCATTCACCTCGTCGGAGTCACACGCTCCCTGTCGCGCATCAAGTTAATATTGTGAGTGCGGGAGGGTTTCGAACCTGTCATCACAAATGACTCTTTTAGCGTCTTGAGGTGAAAATCCGACTTTAGATTCCAGCACAATGTACACCTCGTGGCCTCACTATCGAATGCTATTTTTCTGTACCAAATGCAGAGGTTGTGGCGGAGTACAGCGAACGCCACCGTAAAGGCACTGCAAGTAGTCTTCGACCGTAAGGACAGTGATGTGTTGAACCCCGCACCAACTCATGGATTATTTGTCTTGGTGTTTCTATGGACACACTGGCAAAGCCCCCACAGATCCCACGCGCAAAGAAAAAAAGCATATGAACATCAGTCAAAAGTTTGATGCTGCACCTCCTTTTTCTGAGCATTCCGGCCCCATGTCTAAAAGGTGGGGTCCAGAAAGTGCCTGGCCTTGCATACGCTCCGGAACTTTTTAAAAATAACCGCAAGGAAGCACACGTCAGTGTCCATGTATAGCCTTGCGTCTTCAGCCAACCTGGGGATGTTCAGTTCCCGCCAGACAATCACGGCAAGCTTATAAGGTACACTAGTTCTGACATCGCATGTGGGAGTACTGGTAAAGGCAGATATGTCGGGTAGCTGGTTTCATCAAGTATTGCCTTATTATCCAGATACTCATATGGGAAAACTCCTTTCCTAGTCAAAAGCTGAAATTTTTCCTTATTATGGTATGCAGATCTGGTGATATGCATATCCACTCAAGGTAGTTCAATGAGTTTCTGGAGTGGCGCCTGCATAAAAAGTAGTGTGTCAAGGAAGCGCAGTGTAGTTTTTGGCGTCATTTGTTTGAAGAATGAAATATACTTCTCAGTACTCTCAGGCAGGACATTGACCTGATTTTTCTCCCAACCAAAATTAGCCAATTGCTGAACTAAAAGGTGAGCATCACAAGCACTTGAAGTATGGAAGAAAATGGGTATGTGTCGTGGTCAATGATACTTCAGATTGCAAGCGTTGTTAGCTGCGTCCTGAAAGATGGCAGTGGTCCCTATGGGGAGTTTCAGCTTTTCTATCTAACGACAGTCCACAAATATGCCATTTAACCACGTCATTGTATAATCTTTATCCTCCACCGATTCGGTTATGGGGATCTTGGCAATGTAAAGCCTATCAACATCCCATGAGAGTTTTCCATGCTCAGTGAGCAACCAAACTGAAGGATTATCCCCAGCATAAGATTAATAGTGGTTAAGACTTGCCCATATGAACATGCTATTTTGAATGTTGACGCATACCGTACAAGTTTTTCCGTGAAGGTGGTCTGTAAGACTAAGGGGTTCCCATCACAGCAGGTGGCAGGGGCAAGGAGAATTTCAAAATCTGCGTATGCTATGAATGGACATCATCCTGGTGGTGATCAATCTTGGATTTAATGAACTTGTTTTCGTCTGTAGGCATAACTACACCTATCGGTTTCTTGGATTCACAGTTCTCCAGATGCCTTTTTAAATATATTTTTTGTGAAAAGGTATTTAGGCATCTGAAGCAAATGTGCTTGTTATGTTCACGTTTCGACACGTAGCTGCAAAGAAAGCGGGACATCCCTTTGATTCAAACATTATGCTGATTATCGCCTTCAGAGGAGAGCAGCATGCTTACATGGAGATCACGCTCACCTGAATACTTGGAAAACTGGAGTGTCCAGCTACAGTATGCTGGTCCTGCTCATCTGGCTTGCTTTTCTGCTTCTTCTTCAGGCCATAAAAGTGAAGTGATGTTCCGGGGTTTTGTGCCTCCAATTTTAGTATGTCCTGAATCTTTACGGGGACCTTGATACCATCTGAGTTACAACACCCACGAAAGTTAAGACCTATTCCGTATCAACATGTGTGCTGTGAATGCTTTGTGCAATTTCTTTCGCAAGCCAGGATTGACAATGCAAAACAAGGATCATTCTTTTCAATTTGAACCTTAATTCAAGCTGGCTTGCTCTTAGTATCCTCTGGGAGTATAGACATGAATATAGAAGTCGAGGTGTAGTATTTGGCTGAGTGCTTTAGCTGACCCTCTTATTCCCAGTATAGGACCCAAGGTGGATTCACAATAGCACTCAGCGATTGATACACCCTGAGATATAAAGCCATTTTCACCCCAGATGTAGTGCAGTCTTTTCTCCTCAGCAGCACCCTACTGCTAGGGGGTAGGGGGGAGGGGGTTAATCGACTTACCGCAGAGTACTGCGTTAAATTTAATGACATTATGTCTCAGATTATCTGATCAAATGAGGATCTCTGCTTCCAGCACCGGAAGGCATGCTCCTAGAAACCTGTCTGGTTCACAATGCCCCCCATCCGGATTCTGAGTTCTAGTAAACGAGATACGCCCTCCCCCCCCCCCCCCCCCACCCAAACAATCGCTGAGTTTTCTAGAGGGGTCATGACGCCATTAATCTGATGTCCTTCGCTATGAGGACTAGATAGAGTAGTACCGCTGCTCACAGGTTCATTATCATTAATACTACAACTAGGAGACGACTACAGACTGCGTCCACCCGGTGGATAAGGGCGCTGGGGAAGATGCGTGTTGGAGGGAGGGGGTTACGTGTCGAGGAGCACATACCTTTTGCTGTCAGTGGGGCGGAACAGCTGGAGCCGGAGTAGGAGGAGGGGGTGGCAGTGAGCTCCTGTGGGAGCAACCTGGCTATGGAGAGGGCACTCGTTGCCACATGCTGGAGCCTTTACCATCGCTATCCTGGCAGGTGGGATATCGTTTCTCTGACTCAGACACCCACGGACGACAAAGAATATTCGATTTTGCGGGGGCCGGTATTGCAGCAGGCAGCAGCCGCGGCTACCTCCGCCACCGCCTCTTGTGCGGCAACAAGCAGTACTTTGGATAGAAGTGAATGTCACTCGGGTGCTTGTTTGATAACTGCCCTCACAAATAACGCTACAGGTACATGTGACAAAGCAATCTGTTTTCGTAGTGGTGTTGATGGCATCTCTGTAACATACGAATAACGGAAAAAAATTAAGTACAATGCTCAAGATTGTTTTTAATATATGCTGTAAACATAAGCTTTTTGGAATAATAATTACGTGATGTAAAAGATGACGGCTAAATTACAAGTACCTTTTACACTACCGTCCTAGGATTGAGCAGTTCAGTCGATCTTTCTGCTAGTTTTCCCACACAGTCAAATATCTCCACCCCTTCTTCCAGAAGGGAGAGATCTCTCTGCCTTTCATCAGTCACCATCTCTCCATCCCAACCTGGAATTTCACCCTCGCCGAAATTGATGTTGTAGAGCCAATGATCCATCTGACAGAAGTGGTCTGCAGCAAGATATTGATTACAAGAAACAACAACAACAACCACAAAGAATCTGTACTGAATTTTATTACAGAAATTTGTTGATTATACATAACTACAAGAAAAATGAAAATAATAAGTTCATATCAGATGGAAGTGATGACTCCTGGTCATCATTCTTGACGCATAACTCTACTAGAATCTCAGCCTCTGCTTGATCTCTAGCAACATCTACAACAATGAATACTATATGCCTCACACAACTGTATAAGATGAAAGAAGAGTCTAACAGCAATATATTACAGATGTACTTACGTTCGTGCTGCATCCTGGCCTCCCGAAGCCGCTCAGTGTCCGTCAGCTGCCGCTCTAAAGCTGCCAGAGCGAGTTCAAAAATTTTATATACACTTGTTACACAGAATTTTGCGATGTACTTACATGATAGTAGCGGAACCTCTTCGGCCTGTTGGCGACTTTCAGCTTCCAGCTGATGTTCTCGTTCTGACAACATGTAGGTAATGAATACCGCAGTGGCAATAAAAAAGAACTTTTATAACCATTTGTTACGAAAATCAATTACAATCTCAAAAATTTGGATACTTTGCTACGGCATTTTTTAACTATCGCAATCTGAACTCCTAATTTTCTTATAAACATTTACGTACGAACTGCCCCACTTTGGGGCGTTTCCCACCACTACTGCCTCTAGCATCACTACTGGCTGACTGTTTCATACTACAGGAATCACATGGAAACAACTAGGCAATGTCAAAGATTTATGATGATTATGGTGGGGGATTGGCTTTATATATCTTCAGGCTCCACCCTGTATTTTGCAGAGGACCAATAGGAACTCAGAATGCCATACCGGCAAGCTATAACTTGCTTCTTCTTTCCTTCAAGCAGGATTGGTGAAGGTGTTTGAGGAACAGAACACAGCCTGAAGGAGAAACAAGTTTTTGTGACGAACATTCTTTGTTTGCTTGCATGCGGCTAGAAGATTGGACACAGCTGTTAGCTTTATAAAAACACTCGTTTTCTCTCATTCTGAGGCAAACGGATAGCTTGATACTTCTGATGTTAGCTGCATCCCTCGAAACAAATATTGTTGTTATTCAGGGTACAGCTGTGGGATGAGGACAATAACTTCGCTTTTTTTTTCTTCTTCAAGCAGGCTTAGTGCAGGTGCCTGCTGTGGAGGACACAATCAAATTGTGAGAAACAGATAGAGGCCACTTTTGAAAACATCCATTGTTTGCAAGCAAACAGATGGTAAATTGGACGCATCTACTATCTTTAGACAAACTTTCTTTTTCAGTCTGAGACAGATAGATGGCCTTTTATACGCAGTGCTAGCTGCTTCCATTGAAATACATGTTGTTCATTTAGAAAGGGCGCACCTATGGGAGGAGGACACCAATGTTCGAAAACAAATCTATTGTCAATGGTAGACGCCTACCACCGCCTGCTTCGAGAATGACAGTTTATATTACAATCATCTGCTGATTTCGAATTCCTGGCTGCTGCTCCCTGTGGCATGGAAGTCGAGGGGACCAGGTGTGTGGGTGCGAGGTTGGAAAGTGCAGGTGTTACCGTGCTGATCGCTGGACACCAAGCCAAGCGACCCATGTGGGGCTCAGGCTGTGTCATTTAAGACCAGTGGAGAATTACGTAAATGCATGGCATGGCGTCCTTTCATATCAAGTCCCCAGAGCAAGGCAGGAGGCAGTAGGCGGTCTGGTAATGTCCCATGAGACGAGGCAGCTGCAGCAGCCGTCATGAATGTGGCAGGGAGATCCAGACAGAGCCTCCCAAGGTCACGTGAGGAGGTGTGGTGCAAGAGAAACGGAAGGGATGAAGCCTGGCACAATACTGGTGCACTCGTGCCTAGCAGTGCCCCATAGAGCATCTCAATGACTTTGCGATCGCAGTATATGAAGTGATGAAGAGAACAGTTAAATAAGAGTATCCCTGTCGTACGAAATGCAAATTACGTCCTTCTCAGAGCACAATTTACTGTTCTCCTGTCCTCTGATTTTTTTTATTTGTGCGACCTAATCCCGTTTCATAAACGTCATCCGAATTAACAGTTGAATCATACAGCAAAAACTCGAAATTGGTGCCAAAATTCGTAATTCCCGCCAATAGTGTAGGTGGGGAAGAGGGAGGGGTGGGGAGGGGGCAGGTAGTGGGGATCCACATGAAGGCTGAGTAGAACACATGGCGTCATCTGGGAGTGGGGTTGGGGATGGGTGTGGTTGTGAGGACAATTAATTGATCAATGTAATTAATTTGCATATCAGTGTTATATCGAAAATGAGCCACTATGTCCCTGCTACTCACACATCTGGTGAATAAAGAGCAGTAACACAACTTAAGCAAGGAGACTGCTCAAAATCGTTTTTCCCAAATTTCAAGAGGAGTCGAAGAGACACAGATGCGAGACAAGCTGGTTCATATCAAAGAAACATTTGACATGTCGGTAAAGACATTTCAAGACCTTCCTGTTCCTCACAGAAACTTAAAAAATGACAAATTACTTGAGACATTTTTTGCTATGTGTCCATTTCGGTAATATGTTCCTTGAAAATCAAGAAAATGTGTGTTGAAGTTATGGGCTATAAGCGATGGTAAAACGTTTTACGTCCTCGGTCTACAATTATAAACTGCTCGGCAAGAAAATGTATCAGATGAAGTTGGTCAAGGCAAGAATATTGCTTTAGATATATTGAAAAGTTTATAAAACTGTGACAGAGATGTAGCAGCAGACAAATTTATCACAAACCTTAGTTATGTGAGGCCACTTCTGAAAATCGATCTCACACTTTTAGGAACCAATATAAGAAATGAATGAGAACTATCTGAAGCTTTCACTTAGACCAAAGGTCGCCTCAAATATACATTTATGTTTGGTTTCTAACAGCATAAATCAGTTACTTTGTACTGTCCAAAAATGGTGAAGTTGTAGCTTTGCTCAGAACAGTGAATTCACGGAGGAAGTGTAAGATCAAGAATAATCGAAGCCAACAATTATTCTGGATTATAGTAAAACATAGCCAGGAGGACTTTCAGAATGTGCACTACAAAGAGGATGAGCAGAAAGATATTATCTAACAACATCATAGATGTCAGTGCATTGAATGCATTTATAATATGGCTGCAGCTTACACCATGCTGGACAGAAAGGGCTAACTAAAAGAGATGGGGATTCCTCATAGAAATAAGAAAGCAACTGATTGGTAGAAAACTAGACAGTACTAGGTCTCCAGTACTTTTAATCACCATCACAGACAAAAAAAGGGACAGTGTATATTTTGTCAAATATCTATGGATAGACAGTATTTTGCTCAGTTTCCAAAATGTGCATGTTCTGTGTGTAAAAAGCCCTTGTTCATTTCTTGCTTTAAAAGCGATGCCTCCTAAATTGATAAAGAATGTTTGCGTTTCGAATCGTCTGCACCTTTTACTGAAGAAAACGACTGATAGTAATTTTGCATTTTCATTTATGTTCATGGTACTATACGAGAGATTTCGGAAGTGGAATATAATTATATTCAATACATATTAACATTATCCTGGTTACAAAATAGGTTACAGTGGATCACTAGTGACATTAGTGATATACATAGTAACAAGTAAAATATTCGCTGTTAGGAGAGCTAGCAGGTTTTAATGGCTCTGAGCACTATGCGACTTAACTTCTAAGGTCATCAGTCGCCTAGAACTTAGAACTAATTAAACCTAACTAACCTAAGGACATCACACACATCCATGCCCGAGGCAGGATTCGAACCTGCGACCGTAGCGGTCGCTCGGCTCCAGACTGTAGCGCCTAGAACCGCACGGCCACCCCGGCCGGCAGCTAGCAGGTTTTTCCGGAGAACTTCCGTGAAGTTTGTGAGGTACGGAAAGAGGTACAGGTGGTAGTAAAGCTCTGAAAGCGGGTTGTGAGTCATGCCTGGGAAACTTCAGCTAGGAACTCGAAAGTGATGGTACGGGTACAAGACCTGGACAGTGCGGTGTAACGACGTATTAGGTTTTCGTTTGATATATGACCATGTGCAGACTTCGTCACCTACGTCAGTTACAACCCACTCCAAAAATGATTCATATTCTTTTTAAATTGTCATAGAATGGTTCTTGAACGAAACTGTAAAACATCAGTTGAGTCGTGTGCAGAGAATTACATCACTTGGGCCAATTGGTTTTCGTAACTTTTTCGAATTTAAATTTCGTTTGTTTCTCCTCAGAAAATTATATCGACACATGTTATCTTGATCTAATCGATATCAGAATCACACATTAAATAAACTTTTTAGATTCAAAGTTTCGGCCAACGCTGTCTGAATCACTAATCTTGTCAAATATATTATTAATCCGTTCACATAACTCTTCATAAATAAATCTTCAAGACACGTGTTTCAACTTTAGTAGCATACACTATTTTATTAGCTTCCTACACATACAGATGTGAACTTGAGCGTTGACAGACAGTGACTAACTTTTCAATAAGGTTAAGATCATTATGACGTCATTGTTGTACAAAAAGAGTATAAAAATTCATTTTTAATTTTTTTTAGAAACACGACGCAACAACTCGGTTCCAGGATCTTCTGTTGCTCCTTGGCTGTCGACCCGCGACGTATAGCGGCCAGCAATTTCCTCTCTGGTCGCGGCAACGAAGATGCTGTCCCCGTTCGTTGCGCCGATCTCTCCGTACATGAAACACATAAAAAAAATACAAAACTTTTAGATAATTCACATTTATTACAAATAATAAGAAAACACATAAACAAAAACTAAATTAAACTTATAGTCACCTGCAAACTGGGCTGACTTGGTGGATGGGTGACGTTTAATTTCGTCCCACTACAACAGCCATAATGTTTTAATCTAACAGGATACTCCAAAGCAGAGCACACTTCTCTACAGAGTGAAATATTAGTTTTGGTCTGTCGTATATTATCTCCTTTGTTACTGCTATGACCCAAACGATCGCAACTTTTATCTCAGCACGCAGGTAGGGGGTCACAGTGTAAATTGCGATGCAGTACGGCGCCGACACTCTCCCGAGATTGAAGCTTTCGCGGAGTTAGCCGGCGTTAAATAAAGGATCAGCACATAATGATGGTCTCCATAATTGACGTGTCTGACCTAGTTGGCGCAGTGGCTACCTCCGACGAACGGAAAGCTGCTGTTTGCGATACGGCTGAGAAGAGGAGCAGACCCTCCAAATAAAGCTTTAGTCACAACACCAAATCTCGCCTGGGAGTCTCTTTTGTCTATTGAAGCCACATAAACGTTGGGCAGACAACTACAGATCCAGGGAAGGTAACTTTCTAACACCTTGGCTGTCAGATGAGCAAAAGAAGGAAACAGAGAATTATCGATTGGTGGCTGCGGAGAAATTTTCTGGACTGCAGATTAATTTGCAAGGCGAAATTCTGTAGACGTTCCAAGTAGTTACTTTGACTATCAAGCTACGACTATCTCGGCACTTAAGAATACCAGACCTCAAAACTTTTGCAGGATTGACGTCGTTTCAGTCCCCCCGCCGAAGAGCTGGAAGGCCATAACGAATTGTAACCGTGACCCCATTTAAGATGGCGATGGGACCCTGTATCTCCCGGTGGACGCCTATTGTGGTGACGTATCCAAATCAACGAAAGTGAGATGAAACGCTTTCGCCACCCCATTCAGTCGCTGTTCTCGGTCGGAGACACATCGTGATAACAGTAGCGCAGGTGTTCCCACCATCTTCAGTTCTGTTGATTGCAGCCGTGGAGCAAGCAGTTCGTCTTCGTCTTGCAGTTTTTCAATAGAAAATTTTCGGTTATTTTGGTTGCGAATTCTAAGGAATGCAGTGCAGTCGACGGACATGACGGTTTTTTTCCGTGTTGACGGAATACGTTGAATCGTATCGAACCTGTCTGCTCTTTCGATCAAATGTTTATCGCATGTCTACTTACTGTTTCCCATTTTATTGGAAGTTCTACAGCACTGTCTCAAAGAGTCTGCACGCATCTCCGTATTTTCTATCTCAAGTTCAGTGCAGTTTTGTTGTTTCGTCCATACCTGCAGCACAACGTAGCCTTGCCACGCTATTACTTTCATTGTGGGTACACAGATTTCTTGTAGAAGATAATAGGACATCTCAAATTTCATGTGTTTTATTTTGAATATATCTGAAATTTTTACCGGATCTGTTGTTTGCTGGTCTGTCGCATTCCGCTGTAGCCCTATATGAATGTTTCTTTTACTTAGCTATTGAAACCTCTGCTAGACGTAAAGAAGCCCTGTGTCAATACGACAGTGGGAACACCCGATTAGCAGGTGAGAATAATTTTCCAGCTAATGGGGAATAAGCAGCAGAGTTCATTAAGCACATTATGCATCTCATTATCTTCAGTTTCAATTGATCCGACGGCGCTGTCCACACTCAGTGGAGGCGAACATGAGATAGGCGCCCTGTAGAATGGAATGACTACTCTAAATTATTGAGTTTTCTCATTATGAGAGAGTTGAGGGCGATCTGTTTTAATTGTTAAAAACCATTCAAAAGCCAAGATCGCACAAAATACTTTAATTCAAGACAACCGGTTTCAACAGTCTTACCTGTCACCTTCACATCTTAAGCATTTTGTCACTGTAAAACGTGTTCATTTTACATTCAACCTCATCCACGAGATGGCAGGTGGATAAAACTCAGCACATTTAGCATGACCTTGTCTTTGAGACAAGATAGTTGTGTTTTTAAATAATTTAGCGATGACAAACGTTTATAAAGGGCTGAGTTTTACCCAGTTGGTATCTTGTGCATGAGGCTCAGCATAAAACGAGCATGTTTCACTACAAATAATTGTTTAGGACCTGTAGATGACAGCTAATACTGTTGAAGCTACCGAGTGAGGGGTGCAGTGGTTAGCAAACTGGACTCACATTCTGGAGGACGACGTTTCATATCCTCGTACGGCCATCGCGATTTATGTTTTCTGTGATTTCCCTAAATCTCTTCAGGCAGACGCCGAGATGGTTTCTTTGAAAGGGCACGGCTGACCCATCCTTCCCTAAACCAATGTGACCGAAGACCTCGCTGTTTGGTCCCCTCATCCAAATCAACCAACCAACCTGTTGTCTTGAATAAAAATTATTTCGTGCAATCTTGCCTTCTGAAAGGTTGTTAGTCTAATTGAGTGCAGAATATACATATTGGCTAACTGATGAAAGACGAAAGTAATTAAGAGTAGCAGAAATGAGACAACTGATAAACGCAACATCAAAATTTGTGACCGCGAAATACACAAAGTGAAGGAATTCTATTATCTTGGTAGCAAAATAACACGTGACGAACTAAGCAACGAGGACATAAAAGAAGACTGGCATAGTTGAAGAGGGATTTCCTTGCCAGAACAAGTCTACTAGCGAACGTAAGCTTGAATTTGAGGAAGAAATTTCTGAAAATGTAATTGCAGGAAAATTGCAAGAAAAAGGGAATCGAAGCGTTGAGATATTCTCCTAGAGAGAAATGCTGAAAACTAGAGATAAGAAATAAGGTCTCCACAGACTTGTTGGGGAAAGGATCTTATGGAAAAATGTAAAATGAAGATGAGAGACAACGATAGGTCATGCAGTAATACATCAGGGAATCCCTTCATAGTTTTAGAAAGAGCTCTACACGACAGAAACCGTAGGAAAACAAATCCTCATAAAGAGGACATTGAATGCAAGTGCTGCTCTGAATGAAGAGGTTGACACTGAAGAGGATGTTCTACGGAAGCATCAAACTAGTCAGAAAACTGAGGACAAAAATAAAAAGTAAATGTGGTTCCTTTGAGGTTTTACGGCGAATCTGGCAAAACTATTACAACGATATGTATTTACATTGAATAGTCAGCCATTTTCGTGCTATGACAGTAACTGAAATGAATTATTGCATTGAATGTGAACTATGTACTTACACTACGTTAACACAGCATTAAAGATTTCACTCAGTGCCTGTTGTCATATACTTTTCACAACTGTTCAATTTCCCCTCCATCGGATGCACGACACACATATTGATGACAGTTTCTGAAATTTGTTGTAATTTGGAGAAACGGCACCTGAATTTTTTTCAAAATAAAATATTTTCGTTGCGTATTCGCAGAACAAATGTGTATATTGTAGGGGTCCATTTGAGGGCGTTGCTGCACCATCTATGCAGCGTAGAGCGATTTATATTCTGGTATGTAAGTACCGACATCTTGGCAAGGGATCTCTGTGGAATTCGTGCCTTCCCGACGTGCATGCTGTAAATGCAGAAACAAGAACTATCGCGACGTTATTATCAAATGCGTCCAAACTGGACTAACGTGTGTAACGTGGGTGTGGGGCACACAATACTCATTAAAGCCTGTACTATGGTAAGTGAGCGGGGTTCACCTTACGAGACAGGATTTTCGTATAGATATTGACAGCGTGTACCTGAATGGTGGCAAATCAGACTTACACCCACTCTGTAATAACAGTGATCCGTCAAGTAAGTTCAAAATGCAATTACACGTCAGTATGGAACAAAAGTAACACTGAAGATGCTACCAATTTAATAATAATACGGTCGCCAGCCTAATTAGGCATTAACTGAGTTTCTTCCCTGCACAAATTGGTAGATATTCATGCAAAACAACAAGTAGTAACACTGCATAATATAGTAGAATTTTAGAACCAGAAAATCTATTGAACTGATAATTTCACGTTCTGTACGGTATGGAAAAACCATGAATACATAACACTACACTATAATGTATACTACAAAACTTCGTACTGTCTATTGATCTGATTAAAATCGGGCATAGCTTACCCTAGAAATAGCACTTTCGAGACCCACACAAAATGTCAATTTTGATAAAGATAAAACACTGATAAATTTTGACTTATATATTGACTTTAACTTTTGCTGGTCAAACCAATGTGGAACACTTCAGAACTCAAATGAGTAAAAAGGGGGGGGGGGACCCTGAAACTGTTATGATCACTATACTAATAAAAAATTGATTACTGAAATTATCATGCGTTCAAGATTTCCAGTATATGAGTTACTACTCTTTTTATCTTATTTACTTCTCATTTAAATACCTTTATATCTGTCTCGAAATAATTAAACTTCATTACTATATCAATATTGAAGTTATCTTTCAACTTCGTTAGACCTTCGTTATTCATTTACTGGTTCATTAACAAAACAGTTCTTTAAATACCATTCTAACATTATTAGGTCTGCATGTAATTATTATTAACACAAAATTTTATTTTTCATTTCGGGACACTCGAATTGAACAACATTTGGAAAGGACCCTGTCTAGGTTAGTTGTGAGGATAATTAAATGAGGGGAAATTTCTGGTAAAAGTTAGGTTATTATTGGACAGTTCACTCTATGGTCCATACGAATACAGTACTAAAAGTTTCAACCTGCTTTTATCGATGAGGCGGTTGGCGGGCGGCGAGATGGCGAGGCACAGAGCACACATACAACCACAGCTATGGCTCTTGACGTATCGGCACTTTAATTCTTAGCGTCGCAATACTTTTCCATTTAGTGCCTATGGAGTTTTGCCATGTTGTGTGGGCGTTGGAACAGCATACCCGAGGCTCAGTGAAACTACGTCTTCCAGGAGAGCCTCCTCACTCCAGAAGGTGTTGCTCAGACCAATGCCAAACTCCAACTAACTGCTGAGCCCGTTGTGCCGTACAGTGCCCGTGCGCATTTTGCCGCGCTCGCCTGCCATCCACCTTTTACCGCTCCCTGACAGGCCGGGTATTCACCCGAGGTTTTGCATTCTACATATCCTAATACAGCGCCTACGTATGGACCAAACGCACAGTTACAATTTTAAACATCTTACAACAGTCTCAACATTTGTTGCATTCCAATTCTATTTCAATATTACTTGGCATTTGACATAAACATTAATCTTCACATTGAAACATGTTTACAGTTTTCTTAACACGATGGCATGAAACAAAAAAGAAATGAAATCAGAACATCAGTTACACAAGTTTAACGAAAAATCAGAAGAAAAAAAATTACTTTTTTGTACAATAGTACAACGTCGTTGTTGTTACACGTGCTGTTATTTTCTTGTTAGCTGCCAAAGGACAAGGCCTGGTAGACATCCATCAGAGTACGAAGAATGTGTAAAGCGCAGCATGTCTTTCGAAAACCGCCATTGTGGAATCGAGTGCCAAGTTCCCTGCTGCTCCGTGATAACGCACGTCCCCGTATTGCAAAGTTCGTGATGCAGGAATTACGGCAACTGAAATGGGAGACACTCGAGCGCCCGCTATAGAGTGCTCATCTCTCCGCATGCAATTATCACTCCTTCGCTCGCTTAAAAACTTCCTTGAAGGGTCAACGACTCTTGGCGGACGAAGACGTGCAGGAGGCAGTTACGGGCTTCTTCACATAGCAGGACACAATGTTTTACCAAACGCGTATCTTCAACTAGTTGCGTCGGTCCGAAGTTGTCTCAGTGTTCAGGGCGATTTTTCCTGACTGGCATACCAATGCTGGGCTGTACGGGCTTCGAACAAAAACTTTTTGATCGTCTCATGTAGTTCATGGATGTCAACAAAACTTCAACCATTCGTTTGGATGACAAACTGATGGCATGTTTTATTGACGTTTCTGCTTGTAACTGTGAAGAGCTAAATAAATACAGCTGCTTTGGCTCATAATCAACAAATTAATCGTTTGGACTACATTGCATTAAAATCGCTAGTTCCAGGTAAATTTCTTTGTGTTACAGGGAAAATTATGATACACATTTAAATTATCTGCTTATTAATATTAACACCAGCCAACCAGTTTTAATGACCGTGTAGCTCAACACATAAAGGAAACTGCAACCAGTTACTATTTCTAAGCGAGAAATGTATTTCTCCATTTTAAAGACATAGGTCACTCCTAACACTACACTTCCCACTTTAACAGAACCTCCCCACTATATTTGTTTCTATTTGAAATACAGCCCAACATAACTTCCCACTATATAAACGTCTACGTATTGCCACAGCTATATATTCACAAACTGTTAAATAACTTACACTCGTATGATAACCTTTGAATAAGTAGAACCCAATTTCAACTGAACTGTAACTGATTTGAATGCAACTTGTCTTCTTACTGAAGGCGCAACAGAAGTAATACAGGTATCTGACTCTAATCAGAATTTTAATTTTGTATTTTGCTGATTCAAACTAGTATGGAACGAGAGCAAATTTATAAGCATTATGGATAGGAACATACGAAGTATGTTACAAATACAAAGAGAATAACAGTTTTACAAGAATATCACTTTAAGTACAACAAGTAAAAAATTTTTTCCGACTTAAAGAACATGTTAATGGTTGATTTTATTTTATTTTATCAGGGAAGCGAAAATAACACTAGTCAACCCTGCTGCCGCCAGCACCGAAACAAAACTTATTGGGCTGTATCGTTCCCTGTGTCTCTAGTAAAGTCAACCAATGCCCTTGAACAGTGCAAGGAGATCCTTAATCAGTGCCTTCCTAGACACAATTTCTTCAGGTCTGGTTGATCCGAATATTCTGCGTCTATTAATTCCCAATGCCTCGCATTCGAAGATCAAATGTGATGCAGTTCCTCGCCCACACCACACATCCTACATGTGGGGTCATCTGCTATTATCCCCATTTTATGTAGGTGTGCACACGTGGTCTACGGGTAGCGTCTTTGAATCATAACCAAAACTTCATCGGTCCCGGGTTCGATCCCCCCCACTGCCTAAATTTTGATAAATAATCAGCATTGGCGGCCGAAGACTTCCGGCATAAGAAGTCAGCCTCAGCCTGCCAATGGCCTTGTCAAAGAGGGCGGAGGAGCGGATAGAGGTTCAGGGCACTCTCTTGTCCCAGGGGTGGGAAATTACCCCTAAAGGCGGAAGTATCAGCAATGATCAACGACATGAGGATGCAGAAGGCAATGGAAACCACTGCATTAAAGACACGTAACGTGTATCCACAGGACATGTGGCCTGTAATTGAAGAAGTATCATGATGATCTCTCCATTGGCAAAAGATTCCGGAATAGTCCCCCATTCGGATCTCCGGGAGGGGACTGCCATGCGGAAGGTTACCATGAGAAAAAGATTGAATAATCAACGAAAGGATAACGTTCTACGAGTCGGGGCGTGCATGTCAGAACCTTTAACGTGGTAGGGAAACTAGAAAATCTGAAAAGGGAAATGCGAAGGCTCAATCTAGATATAGTAGGGGTCAGTGAAGTGAAGTGGAAGGAAGACAAGGATTTCTGGTCAGACGAGTATTGGGTAATATCAACAGCAGCAGAAAATGATATAACAGGTGTAGGATTCGTTATGAATAGGATGGTAGGGCAGAGGGTGTGTTACTGTGAATAGTTCAGTGACCGGGTTGTTATAATCAGAATCGACAGCAGACCAACACCGACAGCGATAGTTCAGGTATACATGCCGACGTCGCAAGCTGAAGATGAACAGATAGAGGAAGTGTATGAGAATATTGAAAGGGTAATGCAGTGTGTAAAGAGGGACGAAAATCTAATAGTCATGGGCGACTGGAATGCAGTTGTAGGGGAAGGAGTAGAAGAAAAGGTTTCAGGAGAATATGGGCTTGGGACAAGGAATGAAAGAGGAGAAAGACTAATTGAGTTCTGTAACAAGTTTCAGCTAGTAATAGCGAATACCCTGTTCAAGAATCACAAGAGGAGGAGGTATACTTGGAAAAGGCCGGGAGATGCGGGAAGATTTCAATTAGATTACATCATGGTCAGACAGAGATTCCGAAATCAGATACTGGATTGTAAGGCGTACCTAGGAGCAGATACAGACTCAGATGACAATATAGTAGTGATGAAGAGTAGGCTGAAATTCAAGATTATTAGTCAGGAAGAATCAATACGCAAAGAAGTGCGATACGGAAGTACTAAGGAATGACGAGATACGTTTGAAGTTCTCTAACGCTATAGATACAGCAATAAGGAATAGCGCATTAGGCAGTACAGTTGAAGAGGAATGGACATCTCTGAAAAGGGCCATCACAGAAGTTGGGAAGGAAAACATAGGTACAAAGAAGGTAGCTGCGAAGAAACCATGGGTAACAGAAGAAATACTTCAGTTGATTGATGAAAGGAGGAAGTACAAACATGTTCCGGGAAAATCAGGAATACAGAAATACAAGTCGCTGAGGAATGAAATAAATCGGAAGTGCAGGGAAGCTAAGACGAAATGGCTGCAGGAAAAATGTGAAGACATCGAAAAAGATATGATTGTCGGAAGGACAGACTCAGCATACAGGAAAGTCAAAACAACCTTTGGTGACATTAAAAGCAATGGTGGTAACATTAAGAGTGCAACGGGAATTCCACTGTTAAATGCAGAGGAGAGAGCAGATAGGTGGAAAGAATACATTGAAAGCCTCTATGAGGGTGAAGATTTGTCTGACGTGATAGAAGAAGAAACAGGAATCGATTTAGAAGAGATAGGGGATCCAGTATTAGAATCGGAATTTAAAAGAGCTTTGGAGGACTTACGGTCAAATAAGGCAGAAGGGATAGATAATATTCCATCAGAATTTCTAAAATCATTGGGGGAAGTGGCAACAAAACGACTATTCACGTTGGTGTGTAGAACATATGAGCCTGGCGACATACCATCTGACTTTCGGAAAAGCATCATCCACACAATTCCGAAGACGGCAAGAGCTGACAAGTGCGAGAATTGTCGCACAATCAGCTTAACAGCTCATGCATCGAAGCTGCTTACAAGAATAATATACAGAAGAATGGAAAAGAAAATTGAGAATGCGCTAGGTGACGATCAGTTTGGCTTTAGGAAAAGCAAAGGGACGAGAGAGGCAATTCTGACGTTACGGCTAATAATGGAAGCAAGGCTAAAGAAAAATCAAGACACTTTCATAGGATTTGTCGACATGGAAAAAGCGTTCGACAATATAAAATGGTGTAAGCTGTTCGAGATTCTGAAAAAAGTAGGGGTAACCTATAGGGAGAGAGGTCATATACAATATCTACAACAACCGAGAGGGAATAATAAGAGTGGACGATCAAGAACGAAATGCTCGTATTAAGAAGGGTGTAAGACAAGGCCGTAGCCTTTCACCCCTACTCTTCAATCTGTACATCGAGGAAGCAATGATGGAAATAAAAGAAAGGTTCAGGAGTGGAATTAAAATACAAGGTGAAAGGATATCAATGATACGATTCGCTGATGACATTGCTATCCTGAGTGAAAGTGAAGAAGAATTATATGATCTGCTGAACGGAATGAACAGTCTAATGAGTACACAGTATGGTTTGAGAGTAAATCGGAGAAAGACGAAGGTAATGAGAAGTAGTAGAAATGAGAACAGCGAGAAACTTAACATCAGGATTGATTGTCACGAAGTCAATGAAGTTAAGGAATTCTGCTACCTAGGCAGTAAAATAACCAATGACGGACGGAGCAAGGAGGACATCAAAAGCAAACTCGCTATGGCAAAAAAAGGCATTTCTGGCCCAGAGAAGTCTACTAATATGAAATACCGGCCTTCATTTGAGGAAGAAATTTTTGAGGATATACGTCTGGAGTACAGCATTGTATGGTAGTGAAACATGGACTGTGGGAAAACCGGAACAGAAGAGAATCGAAGCATTCGAAATGTGGTGCTATAGACGAATGTTGAAAATTAGGTGGACTGATAAGGTAAGGAATGAGGAGGTTCTACGCAGAATCGGAGAGGAAAGAATATTTGGAAAACACTGATAAGGAGAAGGGACAGGGTGATAGGACATCTGCTAAGACATGAGGGAATGACTTCCATGGTACTAGAGGGAGCTGTAGAGGGCAAAAACTGTAGACTGATGACCGAAAAAAAATGTAGGTGTTTTTTGAAATTACCATGGCCTGTCAATAGTCCAACCATGAATTTCCTTTCCCTCCTGTTCAAGCCCAGAACTGAGAGACCTCTCTTAAGGACATGGTTCAGGCATCAATACCTTGCCATGTTTTTGCGCTTAGATCTTCGTCCACTATTCTACATGTTGTCTCCTTGTCGCGTCTCGTAGTTTTATTTTGACCGTCGTCTTGGTGATTGTCAGGACAGGTTCCGGTCCAATAAATGGTGTCATCGTCGCTATCCTGGTCAACCTATCGGCATGCTCATTACCATTAGTCTCTGTGTGACCAGGGACCCACCATAGATTTGCCCCATTCCTTTCCTCTAGCTCCACAAAGACACTGTGGCATCCTGCCACGATCTTTGTTCTTGTTGAAGAGGCTGCCAGTGCTTTCACGGCTGCTTGTCTGCCTGAATAAATGAGTACACTACTACCTGTGTAGCACCTCCGCAAATTCTTCTCCAGACACACCCTGATAGCAGATATTTCTGTTTGAAACACAGTGGCCATCTTCCCTAGAGAGACTGCGCTCTCCAGCCTTGGCTGCACTCCATACACACCAGTCCCAACACCTTGGTCTGTTTTCGAATCGTCAGTGAACCAGACTATGTCTCCAGTACAATGTCGAAATTTATTATCCCAGAGCTCTCTACTTCCAATTACTACAATGAAAGGCTTGTTGATGCAACTGGGAGTTATTATAAAGTCAGCCGGCTTTCCCCCACCATACCTACGTCTTCCTCACTCAGTATTTTAGTGTGACATCCTGATTAACCCCAGTGAGTTCAAGTTTTTGCCAGTCTTTAACCTGTGTTCTCCAGCTGCTGGCTCCACCTTCATCCACAGGTGTAATTGGGGCATGTACAGCATGGTTCCCATGCCAGCGGTGGATGTGCTGTTAATTCCGTTTGTAATGACTTAGCATGCAAATATCTACACCTTAGCAAGCTTCTTTGCAGCTACCTGCTGTTCTACCATTTTGCATCACACTGGATCCCCATAAATAATCATACACCATACTAGTGTGGTGTACATCCAGTACATACTCTTGGGGTTTATGCCCCAGTTTATACCACAAGCTCTCCTGGTACTTGTTAGAGTACCTTTCGCCTTGGAACACGTGGTCCTTACGTGAGGGGTCCATGACAGTTTCTCATCCTGTGTTAGCCCCAGATGCACTATCGCCTTCACTGGTACAGTTTCATCGAGAGAGATACTGCTCTGCTTCCTTGTAAATGGTACTACAACAGTCTTCTTAGATCTGACCCTTAGATCCTGTTTGCTGCACCAAGTCCGCACAATATTCAATTCTCCTTGTGCCATAGCTCTGACTGCACTTGAAACTTTACCAAGTATTACGATGAGAAGATCGTCTGCATATCCGTGGCAAAAGTTCAGACTTGAGTTTAATTCTACAATGAGTTCATTTACCACAAGATTCCACGGTAGAGGGGACAGGACCCATCCTTGTGGACTGCCTCTGGTGGACTTGATTACTATTTATTCTTGCATCATGCTGGCTTACACCTTACTATCACTAAGCATGGCTCTAATCCACCGGCAAATGGTCGTTTCCAAGCGAAGCACCTCTGCTGCCATAACCACGGATCCGAAGATGTCCAAGAAGATACAGAAGGCTATTTCCTGAAACATTAGTGCTTTCTCCACCTTCCCAACAATCTGGTGGAGGGCAATTTCACACAATATTCCTGGTTGGTATGCATGTTGGTTTATGTTTAGAGGGACCCAAGTTAACCTGCTCTCCATAACATGGACGTTGACCAGTTTTTTTAAATGTTTTAAGAAGAAAGGAGAACAGACTGATAGGTCTCATATTCTTGGCCTTGGTATGATCAATTCCCCATGGCTTTGGAATGAAGACAACCTTCACTGCCCTCCAGAAGTTGGGAATGATTCTTGCTGTTAGGCTAACCCCAAATAACCTGCTTTGGAATCTTATTAAGTTCACTCCTACTTGTGACTAGAGCGCTGGAATAATTCCATCTGCGCCAGGTGACTAGAACAGTAGGAATGGTCCTACCGCCCACTGGACTTTACTGTGGTCAACACACTCTCTGGCATATTCCCAGCTCTCCCTTCGAATACGTGAAAACCGATATCTCACAGGGATCTAGTCCTGGTCTATCATGTCTGTCTGAGTACATCGAGGAAAATGACTCTTGTAGTGTAGTTCCAGTGCTTCATGTGCTGTCCTTGTATACTACCCATCCTTTTTCCTTATAGTTCCTCCTGGATTAGTTGGTATCCTAGTGAGGATTTTGTAAAGTCTGGCCTGAACAGCTGTACCCTCTACCTCCTCACAGAATACCTTCCAGGATGCCTTCTTTGCTTGCTTGATTGCAGGATTGTATTTGACAAGGGCCTCCTAATATACTGCCCATTGTCCTTTCCTTCTTGTGCTACTTGTGGGGTTAAACAGTCTTCGTACTTGCATACTCTGTAATTCCAGGTTGTTGTTCCAACAAGGTACATTCCTACTCATGCACTTCTTCATGATTGGGCAGTTGTCATGCTATGGGGTTTGTGCTCCGTAACCATGGGGATGCACAGGAATTAAGGTACGGGTGTAAGCATTTTGTCAAAAGGTTCACGGATATGGTTGATACCGTTATTACCAAATTTTACATCTTCTCTTTCCTCTGTGCTCATAAAAATTGTCTTTACCGTATTCTTATTTTACGTTTAAAAGGACAAAATATGTCACCTTGTGTGAGTGTAGAAAAAGTTTATAGTTTTAAACAATTACATAAAAAACACATTTTCCATCTGTAGTCAATTCAGCCTACAATACATATTACATTACGTGACAGTCAATAACATAAACAAATATTTCTGTAAGTGGAATTTAGTAGTACATTTAGGCATCAACATTTTAAATAAAAGAGACAAGTACCTCTATACAAACTATGTCACTTTCTGTGACTCTAAATAAATCATAATCTGGTGTTCATCTAAATAATTACATGAAGACACTGTTATATTACTTCACAGATTGTGAATTCACAGTTTTTGAGTATGAAAGTGCATTTTGACGAACTACGTCACTTTCTGTGACTTCAGTATGTTCGGTAATGTGTTCGTCAGTTACGAGTCATATTGTCAGTCAACTATATGTTATGTTGGAGTTGTGTAGCACACATTGTCATTGTTATTTAAGAGAAAACATTTGTATTTTAACGTAGAGTGCGAATCGGTATGCTGACATTTGGTGTGATCTGTTTTTCCTATGTATGTATCTGATGTAAAAGATATCATGTTCAATGGAGAAAAAATTTTTCGAATAGCAAAGTATGTATAGTAAGCAATTTAATGTGGTTTCTCCATCCGTAGTGCTGCGCTGCTCTGTGTCACCTGTTACCAAAATAAACCATTACTAAATTATATTCCTTATTTTTCGGATAGAAAAGTATGTCTAATAAGCAATTTAATGTGGTTTCTCCATCTGTAGTGCTGCGCTGCGCTGTGTCACCTGTTATCAAAATAAACCATTACTAAATTATATTCCTTACATACTAACATCTTCATTCTCCTCTCTCCTTTGTACCTCGTGTCATCTCTCTGCATTGCCAATAATAAAAATTCATTGTTAATAATCGTCAGCACACGGCATGACTTCAATATTTCTCTGTATTACCTATAGCAAAATATTCATGATTAATAATCGTCAGCGCACGGCATGACTTCAACATCTCTCTGCATCTGGAAAATCGCGTCAGCTCTCGGCATGACCTGTAAAGCATTTATCCACATTTCTCCATATTCAATACTTATATTATAATTAAAACTATGTTTATTTTTGTGTACTATGACAACAATGCTGCATGCACGGGTTAAAGAATACATATAATTGTTACTAGTGTACGAAAATTATTTGTACGTGTTATACATTTACATTTAAAGTAGTCCCGTTAATTGCTTCACTTACCTTACGTAATGTGAAATAAATGCCCTGCGAGAACGCTACTAAGACTGCTATTAATGTTCAGTGTATTTATCTGCGGTCGAATCGAGGTGACCTGTTGTGCACGTAAATAACCAATTAGTAGCTCACTGTATTCGGGCTTGCTGGAATGTGTCAAAAAGCTCATTGTTATACGCTGTCTATATGTATCCCTGTAAGAAGGTTTTTCTATTTTAAGAATTTCTTCATATTTGACATATGATGGTTTCCTCTCGATTTTTTTGTTCTGAGTGTCTTAATGTGTACTACATTAGCGTGCGGAATATTTCGAATTCTGTACGGTCCTGCGTATAGAAGTTCAAATTTTTTGCATCGTTGCTTCCCTTTGTGTGACAGATAATGGGTACGAACTAGTACCTTATCGCCAATCTCGTAGTTGCGTAATCTACTTACCCGCTTCTGCTTTCTCTTCCGACGATCTGCAGCTCGTTTACTGTTCGCTAATGCCACGTCTGTTATCTCACAATGACGAAGTCTACGCTTCTTTGGAAAAGTAATCATTTCAGTAAGTTTATTCGGTGGGTCTTTATTCGTCAGTATTACAGTTGGTGAGAGCATCGTTGACTCATTGGGGGTTGCATTTATTACTTCCTGAAACTGTGAAATGTATTCGTCCCATGTTGTATGCTTTTTGTGCCAATAAATTCTACAAAGTTTCCCGATCTCTTTCATTATTCTTTCTGCCGGGTTAGAAGAACTGTGATATCTTGATATGTAAGTTGGTGTTATGTTCTTACTCTCTAACATTTGCTTCCATATGTCTGACCTAAACTGCGGTCCGTTATCTGAAACAACCTTCTGTACATGTCCTACTATTGATAGAAAATCTCTTACAAATGCTCTTGATACTGATCCAGCTGTTGCTTTCCTTAGTGGAGAAAATGTTAGATATTTGGATGTCAGTTCTGCAGCTACTAGAATATAACTGTAACCTTTACTTGTTCTGGGGATTTGACAGAAGAGATCTACTGCTGCCATTTGTCCTAACTTACCCGGTATGATGGGATACAGTGGTGGAATATGTGATACTGTAGATGATTTACCTTTCTGACATATCTTGCAGGGTGCTATAACTTTGCGAATGTGTTTTTCCATATTGTTGAGGTGACAATTTTGTCGAAGAATTAGAAAGCATTTCCCAGCTCCGTAATGTGCATAGCTTAGGTGCGTATACCATACCAATTTGTTTCTGATCCCTTCTGGAATGCATAAAAGCCAATTGTTGCCGTCTGGGTACGAGCGAATGAACAGAATATTTTGATGCATAGTGTAATTATGTCTGATTTTTGCGTTGCTCTTGTCTCGCCAAAGCGTTAAAATCTCTTTTAGTGTTTCATCTTTCTACTGTTCTCTCTCTATGTCCTGCAATGCTGATGATATGAAGTTTTCAAAAGCTACTTGTTTGATATACATAATACTATGGATGTTGTAACAGAAGGTATTTTATTTCTCTAGTCGTTTATGCTGAATAGATCTCGATAGTGCGTGGGCAACAATATTCTGCCTGCCTGGAATGTGTACAATAGTAAAGCCGAACTCTTGTAGATATAATTTCCAACGGCTTAATCTATCATGCGTATGTTTTGCTGATAATAAAAACTGGATTGCTCAGTGATCGGTATATACTGTGGTGTGTCTTCCATATAGATAATGACGGAATCTCTTAAATGCTCATACTACACATAGCGTCTCTAATTCTGTTACAGAGTAGTTGCACTCTGCTGGAGAAAGTATCCTGCTTGCAAACGCAATATGTTTAACGATTGTCTTACCGTCCTCCTCTACTTCCTGGAAAATATGTGTTCCTAGTGCTGTAGTTGAACTATCTGTTGCAATGGAAAACTTTTGTGTTGGGTCAGGATGAGATAACACAGGTGTCCTTTGTAAAGCTTCTTTCAAATTCCCGATTTCAGCTTCAGCGTCTTCATTCCATGACCTAATTGTGTTTTTACTTGTGAGCTGGTATAGCAAGGGTGTGGCTAATGCTTTATAATGAATGAATTTTCTAAAATAAATAATAGGGCCAAAAAAGCCCCGAAGTTCCTTCTTATTTGTTGGCACGTCGGTATCTTTCAATGCTTACAATTTGTCGGTGTCTGGTGCAATACCTGTTTGTGAAACGATATGACCTAGAAATTTTATTGAGGCTTTTCCAAATTCAAATTTACGGAGGTTTATAGTTATACCATTTTGCTCGCATGTATTCAGTAATTGTTGAAGGGTGTGGTTGTGCTGTTCCCAGTTTTCTGCTGCGATTAGAATGCCATCTACATATGTTGTAATTTTGTTTTTTAAGATCCTGAGGGAGAATTGTATTCATGCCCTTTATAAAGGCTGCAGACGAAATCGTTAGTCCCAACGCAAGTTCACACAATTGGTAACATTCGCCAAAGCAAAGGAATGCCGTATACCTTCGGCAATTTGGATGCAATTGGATTTGCCAAAATCCTGATTTGAGATCGAGGGTGGTATATACAGAGGTGCAATGAAACTTTTGCAGTAACTCTTCTAACGTCTGTGGTCGGTCAGTTTCTGTAATGATTATTTTATTAACCTCACGTGAATCTAAAACCGAACGGAGTGATCCAACCTTCTTTTCAAGGATGTGTAATGGATTTATATACTGGCTTGCCGCTGGTTCAATTATACCCTGATCAGTCATTGCTCGTAACTCTATCTTAACTGCTTCTGTGTATATATGCGGGATTGGATAGTGTATTGCTTTGAAAGTCTCGTATGGTTTCACCTGAACGGCACTTAAGCGTTCGTAGGAAGTCAGTAGTAAGCGAGAAGTGAGGCGAGTCGGTAGCAGATCTGAAGCGAGAGGTTGAGAGGAGCGGTGTGCCTGCCAGGCACTAGCTATGATTTACAAGAGATTGTAAACGGATGTACAGAGACATGAGCTAATTATTATAGTAAGAGGAACTAATATTATTGAATTAATTTTTTTGAGAAACTCAAGACTACTGAAGGTACGTCTGAGCATTACTAGTTGTAAGATTATTGTAAAACAGTAAGTCCCATTTGAATGTTTGTAAAATCATTTCATTCAGAATATAATTAACTTTTGCCAGCAATATTGCATTCCTAAGTATAATCCATCTCAAAAACCATCAACATAAAATTTTGCATATCAATTTTTGGAAAGTAGCAACCAGTGCTTAAGCTGTCCTTGAGATCCTCGGGGCATGGCGAGGGGTAAGTATCAACTTCAGTTTGTTGGTTGACTGTAAAGTCAACACAGAGGCGAAGGCGACTGAAGGTTTGGGGAGCGAAACCAGTTAACTTGTCCACTGACAGGCTTGTATGGACGCAATAGCTGCTCTTTCTTTAATGCTTTGAGTTCAGCAGCGACTTTTTCCCATAACGAAATGGCAAAAGTTCTGGCCAGGCAAAGTTTCGGCTAAGCATTGTCTTTCAGAGCAACATGTGCAACAAAACTGGTTTCCTTGCCTAAACCTTCAGAAAAGTCTTTTGGAAAATCTTACAGCAAGCTAGGTACACTGTCGTCTGCATGGAATGCAGACACTGGCAACACACTGTTCTGAATCTTAAATTCAAGCAAATCAAATGAATCATGACCAAATATGTTCTCACATTGTGTGATTGTAGCACCTTAAAAATCACTGTTCACGTAAGCAAGCGATACATGGCAGGTAAAATACATTTTTCGAAAATAGGAATATCTTCTCCATTATTATACATCAGCTGCGTGCTAGTTTTAGACAT
Source organism: Schistocerca piceifrons (assembly GCF_021461385.2). NCBI lineage: Eukaryota > Metazoa > Arthropoda > Insecta > Orthoptera > Acrididae > Schistocerca > Schistocerca piceifrons. The sequence continues at coordinate 295,485,294 of NC_060144.1, read as the reverse complement.
GCATAGGGAACCTAAGAGTTCATAGGTGTGATGATTCAGCAATGTAACAGAGGCACCCGTGACCAACCGAAATTTTCCACGTTTCCCACAAAGAAGTAAATGAACAAAACGTTTGTTCGACTGGCGTAGCACTGAAGAAACAGCTCGCTTGGTAGTTTTACTACTGCCTGTTACAGACTCTGAATATACTGCAGAAGTGGCATGGGCCTTGTGGCTAGATTTTTGTGAGTGGGCCAGATTCTTATGTTTGTTCTTTTGCAAACATACGGACTGTGCATTTCCTTTCCTGCACAAGCATCACACTGTGGTTGTGGGGTGAAGATGGGGGGGGGGGGGGGGGAGCGTCTTGGCATTTGTGCCGAGAATAACACCAAGGCCATGACTTAATAATGTTCACCTGTGTAGCTGCCTTTTTAGCAATCTGCTTAGGCGGCATGGAAAGTTGTTTAAGCGGCGTGGCGACCACAAGCTGTCACTGCCTAATGGGCCGGTCGCAAACAAGGGACTCAATACGATAAATTGCGGGCTGCTCACATTTATCGGCCAACAAGGCACCTGAATAGTACTGATATAGTATTTGCACTACTTGCTGAAATGATGGATTGGTTTGTTGCAAAATCTGTTCTGTCAGTTTGTTATATTGTATACAATGGCATCAGACAACATAACATCTGAATATAAAGCACCACAAGCACATTTTAGTTTGTATCTCCTCGTCATACCATGCAAATTTGTTACCCAGTCGTGACAAGTTTGATCTGAACGTTTTTTTGCAATTTAAGGACTGATACCTAGTTGTTATCACATTCACTTGTTGGTAACAATAGTTAGTTAACGACTCTACAACCTGTTCGTATGAAATATCACTCAGAGTGGCGTTAGGGAACAGTTTTTGGATGAGACTAAACACTGCACTACCTATCTTGGACAATGGACATGTACGTTTCACAGTATCTGGTATGTTGTGAGCAATTATATGGGCTTCAGATAGTTGCAATCACTCATGCCACTCCTCTTCTTGTTCATGAAACTGGTGAAACGGCGGTACAGAACTTACAACTGCTGGAGGCGTTGCTTGTGCCGCATTAGTAGTTTGGTTTGCCAGGAGCTGCTGTACCGCGTTTAGCAGCGGCAATATTTGCTGGCTCTGAAACTGAAACATCTGCATTAGCTGCGCTGCTTCTAACGCTGGCAGCTGTGACACCTCAGCAGGGGGTGGGGTAGGTGGGGTGGACAAGTTAGAAGGGACAAATGCAAGAAACAAACAAGCCAAGGGAGAAAAATAAGCACAAAAGCAATGAAAATTTCTGCAGTGCCCACCTGAAAACACTAATAAGCAAAAACACGATAAGAGACTGTTAAAGCAAGTAAACACCCCTACAAAAAGAAACAAGAGAGACATAAGGCCCCAGAAAAACACAAAGGAAAATTCCATGGCCATGAGGTGCAGTTTTTTTTCTTTAACCCTCGTTGTCCATTTTTGTGTACTGCGCACTTATCTAATATAGGGTGCATCAGAAGCTGTTCCTCGGATCGCAAGACAACAGTTCAAGCAAATCGTATTAATGGAGTTTATTAAGGTAAGTTAAATTGACAATAATTAGCTTTGTGTGTCCACAAAGGTGTGTCGCAAGCAAATGGCGACATGCAAATAACCAATGTCCTTCAGTATATACAATTCCAATGCAAGCAAAACAATATAGTCATACGTCACTGCTGTAAAGTTTGTATGATGGTTCGCCTTCCAATCTGGCTATGGCTAGGTAGAGCGGTGCTTATGTTCTCTTCGTGTAGAGGCCGCTCCTGTCTTGGTCTCGTCCCAGTCAGCGTACTATTGGCTCACGTCGTCTCACAGCCCTCTCTGGTGTTGCTGCTCTTGTCCTTCACCGCCGTTACACTTTGAAAAAAATACCTTTCGCTCTTATTTCCAGACAAGACAATTACTATCTTAAAAGGCTGTATATCACCTCAAAAGTGATAGAAAGTGTTAGACGTATCTGTATTATTATTACCGTGTACATCCAAAAATATTTCTCAATGGCAGTGTTCATGTCTTAGAAATTATTTGTTTTTATTCTAGAAGAAATTTCGAAGTCCGTAGCAGTTTGTTTAGTGTAGAATGTCGTGGCAGCATATCGCTCGATTTTTTGCGTGATAAATGAAGTTTGTTGCTCAACCACAGCTGCCATATTCTTTCAAAAGTTGCCTGTTGCGCGACGGGAGTTGCTCCTGCATGCGGATGAATTTATGGACGAATTTGTGGTTCACAATAGTTGAATATTTAGAGGAAACGATAAATATGCCTTTTACTGTATCATGTATAGTACTTCATTCTCTGATTATTTAACTTTTTTCTACCTATTAATTCCTTTTTTTCTATTTTTACAGCGGGCATATACTGTAAGACATGGCTGAATTTTCTCATGCTGAGAAATTAGAAGGAGCGATCTGTTTTACGTAGTAAAACATTCTAAAGCCAAGATCGTAATATTTCTTTGTTTACAAATAACCATTTACAACACATTTTTGTGTCATCTCCAGGTCTGTAGCATAGTGAAATAGAAACAAACACCCTCCGAACAGGCCTTGAAGGCTCAATGCTATGGACCAGCTGCTGTTTCATCCTCAGACCTTACCCTCTACCAGAAGCACATATGGAGACGCATTTGGTCAGCAAACCGCTCCCCCAGACATTGCCAGTTTTCGCGATCGACGCTGCCACATCTCAACCAAGTAGCTGCTGATTTGGCCTCACAAGGTCTGGGTACACCAAGCTTGCCAACAGCACTCGGCGACCTGTCCAGTTGCCTACCCAAGTGCTAGTCAATAGCGACAATGCTTATCTGAAATATATCTCATATCAAGAGTTACCACGTAATGTTTGCCATGAAAGTTTTTCGTATTACCAAACTAAGAATTTATGTCAAAGATTATGACATAGGTCATGAGATACATCACATGTATATGAACCATGTTACAGACCTGAAGATGACAGCAGTCTGCCGAAACCGGTTGCTTGGAAATAAGGAAATACATATGAGATCGTGGCTGTAGAAAGTTTTTATCAAGTAAAATATGGCGTTGCTCCAGTAGTACCACATTCACAGATATGAAGTAGGCATTTCCCCTCTCCTACATAAATTTTTACGATTGGACTGGAAGTCCAAGAATGAAGTTCTGGGATTAAAAAAGCGTGTAAGACAGGGATGCAGCTTTTCACCTCTGCTGTTCTATCTACACATTGAAGAAGCAATCTCTCTCCCTCTCTCCTAGCATTTATCCCAACTTACGAGGTTTGCTGCTATGGTTAACCGGATTTGGCGTGTTACTATTAAGGAGTGGCCAGATGCCCTTCCTGTCGCCACCCAGTACACCCCCCCCCCCCCCCCCAGGGCGGAATGTCTGTATATAGTGTAATCCATGGAATAATGCAAATGTGTTAAAAATGTCTGTGAGTCGTGGAACTGAGGTGTAACATGGGGGTAGCCTCAATATTCACTTATCAGGATGTGGAAAACCGCATAAAATCCACATCAAGGCTGGCTGGCAACCCAGCCCTCGTCGTTAGGATGCTGGGTGGATTCGAACCGGGGCCGGCGCGCCTACTCAAGTCGAGGAAGCACCGCGTTAGTGCTCTCGGCTACCCTGTTGGGCACATTGAAGAAGCAATGACGGAAATAAAAGGAAGTTTCAAGAGTTGGATTAAATTTCAGGGTGAAAGGATATCAGTGATATGACTTACTGATGACATTGGTAAGATGTCAGGCAAATCCAACACCTTCCATGAAAACCCTGACATGTTAAGCAAATCCAGTAGTATGTCACATAGCTCCGAATAAATCGTGACATTAAATTAACCAAAGTAATACGAGTAACGAGTGAGCAAATGGAATACCACAGACTAACACAAGAATGCCTAAATGCATGTCATACCTTCCCACCGTGAGACAGACGCAGTACCGAGGGGAGAAACAAGAACAGAAGCCGAGAGCAGAACCGTGTTAAGCTAGAAGGCCCTACGATAAGGGACGGACACCCACGTCGCCAGCTAGCCGCTAGGACCACCCCCAGCCCATGTTAAAAGCTAGAGCCCTCCAGAAGAACAGTATAGATCTTATGGTAACACTAAAAGGACCACACCAGCTGCAAGTTTTAGCGTGAGACTTTTTCGCGTCTCTGCTACGTTGCAAACTTTAAAAACATTGCCCCACCACGAAAAGTATAACGTTTCTCATTGGATAGACAGAATTTCTGTAGGCGGAGCTTAACATTGAGACCCTGATTGGTCAGAACAAAACACAGCCAGATAGTTTTTTTAAACCAACTTCGGTAAATTGTAGTAAGGACAGGTTAGGAGAGAGTTGCTTCCGAGACGGCGAGGTGAGCGGAGCTATGCTGTCCGCTGCCCCCTGACGAACAGCGATAACGTAATGAATGCACGCGATGCCGCATAACAGCGCATAAAGCTTCACTCAGCACTGCATGAGTCTCATCTGTTACACCCCCTTTTTGCGTAATACTAGTGTCGATCGTCAATTAAAGCTCATGGTGTCCACATTTGCCACTTGAAGTAAAAATCTGTTATTTAATCTGTTATATAATCACTGAGAAGCCACATCAGCCACTGTAATTTACGACAAGATAGATAAGTAATTAAAGATAATTGAGGGTCACTGTAGACCATTTTGATAGTTTTCTCTTTTGTGAAACTTAATTTAAAAAAATGGCTCTGAGCACTATGGGACTTAACATCTGAGGTCATCAGTCCCCTAGAATTTAGAACTACTTAAACCTAAATAACCTAAGGACATCACACACATCCATGCCTGAGGCAGGATTCGAACCTGCGACCATAGCGGTCGCGCGGCTCCAGTCTGAAGCGCCTAGAACCGCTTGGCCACGCCTGCCGACAACTTAATTTAAACCTAGACTATAGATGTGATATGGTATAGGTCATCCTTCGCTCAATTGTAGAACTTGGAAACCCATTCAGGAATATTGATTCACATTTTTGTTGAACGCAGTTGGTTTTTACCATCCTGTATTAAAACATTTCCTTTTATCAATAGTGCAATTTATAAACAATGTTTTGTGAGTAGAATAAAATTTCCAATGGTAAACTTAACTGCTTTTTCGACGTTATTTTACCAGCTAACTAAAAATAGGAAAGCCTTGAACCCCTTCCACTAAATTTAGTTAGTATTAAGATTCTTTTACAGGGAGTGCAGTGGAGCTGACGCTGAAATCATTAAGTATTTGGTTATATCATCGCTAGTCTCACTGAACTCTTCTGAACTCTACATGTCATGTGTGGTCTGGCGTCTCCTTACCAGCAACAGGTCCCAGGTTCAAACTAGTCAGTTCCCTAAAAAACACGCTCAGAGCGTCGTTGCGCGAAAGTGGTAGGGAGACACGATATAGAACAAACAGACACCACGCAGAATGTTAGACATTGCTAACCTCAGACGAAATGAAGAAGGAGGATCTGTTGATTGGAAGGAACAGTCTAATGAATATAGGATATGGACTGAGACTAAATCAAAGAAAGGTGAAGATAATGAGGAGTAGAAGAAATGAGAACAGGTAGAAACTTAACATCAGAATTGCGCATCTTCAAGTAGTCGAAGTTAAGAGATTCTGCTATCTAGGTAGCAAGGTAACCTATGATGGACGGAGCAAGGAGGACATAAAAAGTAGACTAGCGCTGGCAGAAAGAACATTTCTCTCCAAGAGAATTCTGTTAGTGCCAAATATAGGTCTTGATTTGAGGAACAAATTTCAGAAAATGTATATTTAGAGTACAGCATTGTACAGTTATGAAACATGCATTGTGAGGAATCCGAAACAGAAGAGAACCGAAACATTTGAAATGTAGTGCTACCAAGAATATTTAATATTAGACAGAGCAGAAATAGAGTTATACGTGAAAAACACTGACAAGAGGATGGAACAGGGAGATAGGTCATCTGTTAAGACATCAGGAAATAATTTTCATGGTACCAGAGGAGTTATTCGTGGTATAAAATGTGTAAGAAGCCAGAGATTTCAATACATCCAACAAATAATTGAGGTCATAGGTTGGAATTGCTACTTTGAGATGAAATCATTGGCACAAGAGAGGAATTTGTAGCAGTCCCCATTAACCTAGTCAGAAGACAGAAACTGAAATACATCCCAGCAAATGATTGAGGATGTGCGTTGAAACTGCTTTCGGGTGGAAAGATTGGCACAGGAGAGGGATTCGTGGCAGGCAGCATCAAACTAGTTAGAAAACCTAAAGAAAAAAAAAGGTACTTTGTTTGGTTGGACTGTGGTAACAAAGTATCTAAGGAAACTTATAATATCAGAAAGCAATGGTATTCATTCCTGTGAAATAATTAGAAATTAGAAGACATTTTAAAATCTGTAACTATTTTCTAATGGTCGTATTAGGTTGCTTCACGAATTACCAACTTTTGGGTCGATATTTAACAAAACTGCTGCCCTTGATGTAGAATAAATAGTCCTAAGGAAACTTGATTGTCATAGCAATATGTCAGCGAGCTCTGTTGGATCTTTCTCACAGCAGTATTAACCTGAATTAAAAAATTTCATGGATTACCCAACAAATTAGAACCATAATATGCAGGCTGAAGTGTGTAATGAGTTACTATATTTAAGGTAATGATAAAGTATCTTATGTTCGTTACAATAAGTGAAGTACATGAGTCATCTTTCCCAATATGGTTCACTATTCTCGATCCTGTAAGAAGTGTCATGCTAAAGCTTTAATTAGATATGTAGAGAGGTCTATCCAGGTATTATATAGCATGGGTCTCAAAACTCAAAGACGAAAACGATCTACAATGGAGATTCAGTTTGCTGGATAAGCAATACTTCTGCAGACGAACTTCGATATTTAAGTTACAATGGGGACAGGAAATACTTTCCTTTCTATTAGTGTCACTATTTCCACACCTGTGGAAAAACAAAATGGTATCTAACAGATTATCCTATTGGTGGAGATAGTATACGTCGTTATTGTGCATGTAGACAGTTTATAATTAGTTAGGCTAACACTTTTATTCATATTTCTCCTGCTGGCAATTGACAGCCTTAAAGTACGCAATGTATTTTCTTAATGATCAAAGATATATCTTGGTAACTGTTAATAGTTGCCTTTCCGCAGTGGTAGCCCCTGTTTCCGTCACCGAAGTTAAGCGCTGTCGGGCTTGGCTAGTACTTGGATGGGTGACTGTCCGGTCTGCCGGTCGCTGTTGGCAGACGAGGAGCACTCAGCCCTTGTGAGGCAAATTGAGGAGCTACTTGACTGATAAATAGCGGCTCCCGTCACGAAAACTGACACCGGTCGGAAGATCGGTGTGTTGACCGCATGCCTCTCCATATCTGCATCCAGTGACGCCTATAGGCTGGGGATGACACGGCGGTCGGTCAGCACCTTTATAGTCTTCCGAGACCTGTTCGGACAGAGTTTAGTTTAGTTTAGTAATGTATTCATCTTTGTGAACTTACCGTTTAATATCAAAATCACAAAGGTGCCCTTTTAATTAGCGACGCTGATGTAATTTGAAAAACTGTATCACATCCTTCTTTGAGATTGCTTCTGGAGTTTCCCTTCACAAGAATCGTGACTTCATCGGCGTATGGCTCGCTGTTATCTTCGTTTCGTTATCCTGCAGCTCTGTGTGCCTTCTGACCAGGTCCTGGAAGGTGGAGTAACATATGAATCCCTGTGCACAACCTTTCGAAATTTCATAGGACTCCCATCTAGACACGACATAGTCTCCTCTGTATTTGCTAATAGTCATTAAAACAGCTGGTGTAACACTCTTCGGAAGGTGAAGAACCTCAGACAGTCAAATAGGTTTGGCGGCTGTATGATGTCGTAGGCTCCGTGTAAATACAATGTGTCAACTAATAAGTGTGAAAGAATTGTTGAGTAATAAGAGGAATTAAAAATGAAGCAAGGAAGTCTGCTACTATGTGCAGCCAATTTTTTCCTCGATTTTGTCTTGTTACATGTTTGCTTCGATTCTATCTTTTTGATTTCAGATATGAGCTTGGTTCTGCAAGTATTAGTTCTCTTCACAATTTGTTTTATGTTGCGTAAATGAATCGCTTAAAAAGTCTCTCACTAATACAAGTTTCTAAATTCCTCATCATGGACTGTTTTACTCGCTCCCACATTTCCCGTGTCTGCTAATATCCTTCTTGGTCATGATAGCGAAGAATGTCAACATTCGCAATTGGTCTTGGATACTCTATGTCATTTAAATGCTCCCAAAAATAAAAACCCAATGGATCGAGGTCAGGAGATCGAGCAGGCCAAGACGTCGCTGCCCCCCAGCTATCCATTTAAATCGGAATCGCTGATTTACAATTATTCTTACTTGCAGACCAGGATGAGGTTGTGTCCAATTACGCATGAACCACATGTTGTGGCGTAACTGTAGAGGAACGTCTATCAGCAAAACAGTTAAATGTCGCATTAGAAATTCGCTTACGAGTACCATGGCAGCTAATATCTTCAAAAGAAGGCTTTGACTTTACTCTGCCCAGAACACTAAACATTTGAAGAGAAAAAATACCTGTAGACCCCAGACAGAAATGGAAACAAAAGATTCTAACGAAGAATAATGTAACAACAAAGACATTTTTGCGACTAAGGAACTGAATGGAATTGAGTATGTCTCTATGTGAATTTTTTGCTGTTTTAAGCCTTCTATCCATTCCCCAAGGGTTTCTCACTTATTACTCTACACCCTGTAGGCTATAGCATTACGGCCACAACAGAATGTTGAAATGTCTTGTGTTTCTCAAATGCACAATCGCATACGACAGTAGTTGTAGAGCTCTTGGCGTCTGGCCAGGATAACTGCAATAGAGAAGGCTCCATAACTGATAATAAGATTTAGAAGATTTAGAGGATTATTCTTTTTCACTTATCCGTGGTATTTTAGTTCAGTTAAACTGTCCATTTTAAAATTATGGTTCTAGTTTAGCTTGAAATTCCTAACGTCATAGGTGAAGATGTGTGAATGCTCCATGATATCTTTCCTGATAATATTTTTATCATTACTACGGTTTTACCACGAAAAGAAATGGCGTGTCTTTTTTGTATTGATACTGAAAGGTTGTATAATCGACATATTTTGTGTCGTTCGTACTTTCAGCGTCTTGTAGTTCATCTTTACTCTCTCCTTAACGGAATGGAACCACCATTCGAACAATATCTAAGTTATGAAGAAGGAGCTCGTACATACGTAGGTCTTCAGGAGAACAGGCGTATCATGTTCTCCAGATTTCGTCTTGTCAAGATTGAGGTTAACTTCACTCAAAATTGCTGTGACACCCTGAAAGTTGCAGGCATAAAGGAAACAGACACAATGAATGCCAGTTCAGTTTTGTCTCCACTGTTCAAACTTTTGGTATCGCTTAAGGAACTAGTGACTTATTTTTATTCAGTAAACTACACGAGATCTAAACTTGATGTACCAGCTGTCACATTTCACAGTTAAACAGCGTACTAGAAAAGTGATTTACGAGATTTGTGTTGATATTCCCCTACCCCCATGAACCATGGATCTTGCCGTTGGTGGCGAGGCTTGCGTGCCTCAGCGATACAGATAGCCGTACCGTAGATGCAACCACAACGAAGGGGTATCTGTTGAGAGGCCAGACAAACGAGTGGTTCCTGAAGAGGGGCAGCAGCCTTTTCAGTAGTTGCAGGGGCAACAGTCTGGAAGATTGACTGATCTGGCCTTGTAACACTAACCAAAACGGCCTTGCTGTGCTGGTACTGCGAATGGCTGAAAGCAAGGGGAAACTGCAGCCGTAATTTTTCCCAAGGGCATGCAGCTTAAATGATGATGGCGTCCTCTTGGGTAAAATATTCCGGAGGTAAAATAGTCCCCCATTCGGATCTCCGGGCGGGGACTACTCAAGAGGACGTCGTTATCAGGAGAAAGAAAACTGGCGCTCTACGGATCGGAGCGTGGAATGTCAGATCCCTTAATCGGGCAGGTAGGTTAGAAAATTTAAAAAGGGAAATGGATAGGTTAAAGTTAGATATAGTGGGAATTAGTGAAGTTCGGTGGCAGCAGGAACAAGACTTTTGGTCAGGCGAATACAGGGTTATAAATACAAAATCAAAACGGGGGATGCAGGAGTAGGTTTAATAATGAATAAAAAAAATAGGAGTGCGGGTAAGCTACTACAAACAGCATAGTGAACGCATTATTGTGGCCAAGATAGACACGAAGCCCACGCCTACCACAGTAGTACAAGTTTATATGCCAACTGGCTCTGCAGATGACGAAGAAATTGAAGAAATGTGTGATGAAATAAAAGAAATTATTCAGACAGTGAAGGGAGACGAAAATTTAATAGTCATGGGTGACTGGAATTCAGTAGTAGGAAAAGGAAGAGAAGGAAACGTAGTAGGTGAATATGGATTGGGGGGAAGAAATGAAAGAGGAAGCCGTCTGGTAGAATTTTGCACAGAGCACAACTTAATGATAGCTAACACTTGGTTCAAGAATCATAAAAGAAGGTTGTATACAAGGAAGAAGCCTGGAGATACTGACAGGTTTCAGATAGCTTATATAATGGTAAGACAGAGATTTAGGAACCAGGTTTTAAATTGTAAGACGTTTCCAGGGGCAGATGTGGACTCTGACCACAATCTATTGGTTATGAACTGTAGATTAAAACTGAAGAAACTGCAAAAAGGTGGGAATTTAAGGAGATGGGACCTGGATAAACTGAAAGAACCAGAGGTTGTACAGAGTTTCAAGGAGAGCATAAGGAAACTATTGACAGGAATGGGGGAAAGAAATGCAGTAGAAGAAGAATGGGTAGCTTTGAGGGATGAAGTAGCGAAGGCAGCAGAGGATCAAATAGGTAAAAAGACGAGGGCTAGTAGAAATCCTTGGGTAACAGAAGAAATATTGAACTTAATTGATCAAAGGAGAAAATATAAAAATGCAGTAAATGAAGCAGGCAAAAAGGAATACAAACGACTAAAAAATGAGATCGACAGGAAGTGCAAAATGGCTAATCAGGGATGGCTAGAGGACAAATGTAAGGATGTAGAGGCTTGTCTCACCAGGGGTAAGATAGACACTGCCTACAGGAAAATTAAAGAGACCTTTGGAGAAAAGAGAACCATTTGTATGAATATCAAGGGCTCAGATGGAAACCCAGTTCTAAGCAAAGAAGGGAAAGCAGAAAGGTGGAAGGAGTATATAGAGGGTCTATACAAGGGCGATGTACTTGAGGACAATATTATGGAAATGGAAGAGGATGTAGATGAAGATGAAAGGGAGATATGATACTGCGTGAAGAATTTGACAGAGCACTGAGAGACCTGAGTCGAAACAAGGCCCCGGGAGGAACCAACATTCCATTAGAACTACTGACGGTCTTGGGAGAGCCGGTCCTGACAAAACTCTACCATCTGGTGAGCAAGATATATGAGACAGGCGAAATACCCTCAGACTTCAAGAAGAATATAATAATTCCAATCCCAAAGAAAGCAGGTGTTGACAGATGTGAAAATTACCGTACTATCAGTTTAATAAGTCACGGCTGCAAAATACTAACATGAATTCCTTACAGACGAATGGAAAAACTAGTAGAAGCCGAGCTCGGGGAAGATCAGTTTGGATTCCGTAGAAATATCGGAACACGTGAGGCAATATTGACCCTACGACTTATCTTAGAAGCTAGATTAAGGAAAGGAAAACCTACGTTTCTAGCATTTGTAGACTTATAGAAAGCTTTTGACAATGTTGACTGGAATACTTTCTTTCAAATTCTGAAGGTGGCAGGGGTAAAATAGAGGGAGCGAAAGGCTATTTACAACTTGTACAGAAACCAGATGGCAGTTATAAGAGTCGAGGGACATGAAAGGGAAGCAGTGATTGGGAAGGGAGTGAGACAGGGTTGTAGCCTCTCTCCGATGTTATTCAATCTGTATATTGAGCAAGCAGTGAAGGAAACAAAAGGAAAATTCGGAGGAGGTATTAAAATCCATGGAGAAGAAATAAAAACTTTGAGGTTTGCCGATGACATTGTAATTCTGTCAGAGACAGCTAAGGACTTGGAAGAGCAGTTGAATGGAATGGACAGTGTCTTGAAAGGAGGACATAAGATGAACATCAACAAAAGTAAAACGAGAAACGAGGATAATGGAATGTAGTCTAATTAAGTCGTGTGAGGCTGAGGGAATTAGATTAGGAAATGAGACACTTAAAGCAGTAAAGGAGTTTTGCTATTTGGGGAGCAAAATAACTGATGATGGTCGAAGTAGAGAGGATATAAAATGTAGACTGGCAATGGGAAGGAAAGCGTTTCTGAAGAAGAGAAATTTGTTAACATCGAGTATAGATTTAAATGTCAGGAAGTCGTTTCTGAAAGTATTTGTATGGAGTGTAGCCATGTATGGAAGTGAAACATGGACGATAAATAGTTTGGACAATAAGAGAATAGAGGCTTTTGAAATGTGGTGCTACAAAATAATGCTGAAGATTAGATGGGTAGATCACATAACTAATGAGGAGCTATTCAATTGGATTGGGGAGGAGAGAAATTTGTGGCACAACTGGACTAGAAGAAGGCATCGGTAGGTAGGACATGTTCTGAGGCATCAAGGGATCACCAATTTAGTATTGGAGGGCAGCGTGGAGGGTAAAAATCGTAGAGGGAGACCAAGAGACGAATACACTAAGCAGATTGAGAAGGATTTAGGTTGCAGTTGTTACTGGGAGATGAAGCAGCTTGCACAGGATAGAGTAGCGTGGAGAGCTGCATCAAACCAGTCTCAGGACTGAAGACCACAACAACAACAACATTAACATTGTCAAAAAGCTCAGATGCGACGATGACATGTGCATATATCGGGGGATTTATAAAGTTTGACTTGTCCTGAAACACACTCTTTCGCTTTGTCTCACTTGATAACGGCATGAAAGGTGCAAACCAGGGAGAAGCTCTATTTTGGAAGAGATGTTCATGATTCTCTTCCAATAAAAAACAAGCTAATTACAAAACTGACTTTAGACCGTTTTTGTACACCCTTAAACTTGCATTGCGTATTTTTTATAAAAAGCTTACACGAAGAGGACACTACACAACATCGACGAAAGGCCTCCGTGAAGAGCTTGGAGGGCTTATGGGGGCTCTGAATGTCGCAATTTTCAAAATTGCTTTGAAAATGATGATATTATCTAACGTAGTAAGTAGGGGTGTTTAAAAACTGATTTTCTTTTTATTAAGAAAGTGTCAGTACTTGGAAATAAAGTCAATGATTTCGACAAAGAGGTCGTTATCAATATGTGCACCAAAATACTAAATTTAATTATATGGTAAAAATCCTACTTGCTACAATAGAAAAGAGCGCCGACTCACAAGTTACATAAAGATATAATGAGATTTAATATATATTTCATGTGTTGTAGCTCTCGCCATCTTGAAAAACGTAGGTGTATACGCACAGACAGTCTCCAGCTCATTAGGTTGATGCGCTTACTACTCCCTGGAAGACTGGCTTTGCACAATTCCACGAACTGCCCCAGCGCGTCTCCCTCCAGAATCTAACTTCCCATTCACACCTCAGGCTACTTGGTGTTCCCCGTAAACTCGAATCGCATTGCAAATTATATCCTGCTGTATTTGAATAGCAGGTCAGCATCGAACGGAAACGGTTATCCTGCCTGAAACAAAGGCGTAGGTGCTCTAATGAAATGAATTCCATCATTTCTGAGACCTTTCACAGTCTCAAAACATCTGTGATGATGCATAATTCTGAAACTGAACAAACATTTAATCAGCATTGCCAGCACCTTACAGTTGTCCATAATTTCGCCGATGTCGACACACTCCCATTTTGCCGAAACTGTATCGATTAACTGGCTTTTTCTTAGCAAACGAAGCGCCTTCTGCACGACTGGGATTACATTTCAACTTTTTCCATCCCTATAAATACGTTTGTTTGTGTTTTTCAAGCACTCAGGCTTTACCTCATAAAAAAAAAATCGTAGTTACAAGTTAAGCAGTCGTGAGACAAGCACTGTTTACCATAAAAGAACCGTGTTACGAAGAGAAATCTTGTTAAGAATATTATTTTAGTTGATACTCATGTCCTCGGTGATACTATCCGAAATTAACAAGCCTTTATTCCGTCGGGAACAATTACTCTATTACATCGGTTGCATTCGACCGCTCGGATGTCACACACCCCCAAGCAGTAAATTGCGGATTTAACATATTTTAACATTTAGGGTACACGTTGTATGAATGAACCTGAAAAAAAGACTTTCTAAGGAACATTTTAAGAGAATAACAAAATTAGGATAAAGAAAAGAAAAAAATCCTATTCTAATGCACCCTCTGAAGGTCGAAAGCGCAATAGCAACAATAAATAATTACTGCAGTCATAGGCAAAATGATGCCTTTCAGAAAGTTGTACATGGCTGTGAACCCCATCCATAAGAAGATAATTGAGTAACACGTCTTGAGGACACAGAAATTACCCTGTAAGCACTGAGGTGTGAATAGGAGGAGACCACCCATTTTGCACTGTGGCAGTGAGATGTTTGTTTGTCTGGGTGGTAATACGAGTAATTACACCGCAGTGGAAGCGTCGGCCGCCGTATGTCACGTGGTGGGGCGTTGTCAGGCGACGGCGGCGGCAGCACGCGGACCCCTGCCGGCAGGTAATTAACCCGTGGCGCCGACACCGGCGGCGAGTGCGCTGCCCGTGCGGTTTTCCCAGCTGAGTGGCACCGGACGCTGACAAGCGCCGCGGTTGCCGGGTTGCAGAATGCGGTTTTGTGCCGGCCATTGTAATTTACAGGTATTGCATATACGCACCCTCTGTTCAAGGATGGAAGGAAGATTCGGTTTTACCGTTCCATCGACGTAGAAGTCATTAGACAAGGATGGGGATGGAAATTGGCCGTGACCGCTCAAAAGAATAATCCCGTCATTCTCCTGGAGTGGTTTAGGGAAATCACGGGAGACATGATTTGCAAAAGGTAGAGAGGATGGAATTACTGATACAGCAGTTAATGGGAGTATTTGCACGAGGCAGGCTTACAATAAATATGACCAAACCAAATATCTAGTATTGGGAGGAGATGGAAGAAAGATAGTATTGCCACAAGCAACTATTAAAGCTTTAAAGCAGTTTAAATACTTAAATCAGTTATCCATTCTTCGGGAAGCTTTGAAGCAAATGTGGAATGCAGTATTTATAAGGTAATAAGATCCGTTTAGATGATGTACTGTGGAGCAAGACAATGTCAAGAGATGTTACACTTGTTGTTCCACCCTAAGTCTATTGTGAACAAAAGTGGCACACTGTCAGAAGAGGCTACAATTTCCGGGTTTGCTGGTGTCAGTTGAGGAGTTACTTGACTGCCGTCGGCTCCCGGTCTCGGAATCTGACAACGGTCGGGAGAGCGGTGTGCTTACGGCACACTCCTCTATACCGTATCCAGTGCCACGACTGGTGAACGATGATACTGTAGTCGGTCGGTACCAATTATCCAAACAGTGCCTGCGGACGGAAAGTCATTGAGTAAACGGGAAGTGATATCTGACGCTCACCAAGAAAGTATAAGCCCTCTGTTATTCCTAAACTATATAAGTGAATTAGGAGACTACTGCGTAGCCATTTTCGATGGTTTGCAGATGATGCCGTCATTTACCGTTTCGTAAAATCGTCAGAAAACGAAACAAAACGGGAAATAATTTAGACATTATGTCTCTATGACGAAAAAAGCGCCATTTACCCCTAAGTAATTAAAATTATAACGTCGTTGACATGAGTACTAAAAGGAGTCCATTGAATTTAGGTTACACGATAAATTACGCAAATCTAAAAGCTGGTTATTTGAGTAAATACCAAGGCATAATAATCAAGAACAACTTGAATGGGAACGATGGCAGAGATAATTTTGTGGGGAAGGTGAAACAAAGACCGTCTTTTATTGGCAAAAGGCGTAGATAATTCAACAAATGAAGTGAAGAGATTGCCGACACTGAACTTGTCCGTCCTCTGCTAGTTAAAGTGTTGTATGGAATGCTTACCAGATACACAGAGGACTTCGATAAAGCTCAAAGAAGGGATGCTTGTTTTGCTTGTTTTATATCATCGCGAAATGTGGGTGAGAGTGAAATGCATAAGATAACCTAGCTATGGTGGCTAGTCATTGTAAGAAGGCGGTTTTCGTTGCGGCGAGATCTTTTCACGAAAATTCAATCTTCAGTTTTCTTCTCCAAATGTGAAAATATTTTGTGGACGTGAACCTTTCTTGGGACAAATGGTCATCATAATAAAATAAGAGCAATCTGACCACGCACGGAAGGATATCAGAACTCGTTTTTCCCGAGCGCTGTTCGAGAGTGAAACAGTAGAGATTTTGTGTGAAATTTGTTCTGTGAACCGTCTGCCAGGTACAGTACAATAAACATGTAGATGTAGATTACCTGAATTTTGAATAATATTAATACATTGATATCGAGATAATTAAGAAAAGAGAGACAGTCACTGACTATCGTCTTATTACCGGTAGTGCTGTTGTTAGTCATAATTAAACAAGTGGAGTAACTGCCAATAAAAGTTGTTTCCTTCTCTGTTTTCTTGTGGCAACATTCTTCAGAGGCGATATCTCTTTGTGTAACGCGCAGCACTGACAGTACACTCAGATGGCCTGTCTGCGAGGTACACTGATCGCTCAAACGCGCTTTGTCTCCTCGATGTCCAAATGCATAGAAAGTGTGAGAGTACTTCTCTCTCTGTTTGCAGGTTAGTGATCCGTATCTAGAGAAATTCAGTAGATTAATGAAAGCGACACCTTTTGGTAGATTACCTAACTCGGTCTTTTCTTATTATCTACGGACGAAATGCTGTTTGTGTCAGGTCCCTAGGTTCTGAGAAATGATTGACGCTAGTTTTACTTTTCAGGTGTATTATCGCATTTGAAAGCAGGTCACCGATAACAAAGTGCAACGTTTTAATAGAAAGCGATTGTTTCGATAGTCGTTACCCCATTTACGGCAATATACATTAAACTGGGAAATATATTCTCCGATACATGAGGAACTCAATACGTTGTCATCTCGAGATCAAGTAACAGCGTGTTATTTTTCACAGGAATTTTTCGCTGACTGTACGCATTTTGTTGTCTTAACTTGATGTTTATATTTAATTTCAGCATCTCTCATAAGTGTGGCATCAGTGTTTGATGTGGAATATATGATCGGGTTACAATGAAGGAAGCGTGTTTTCAAAAGCCAGAGAAATTTAGAAATGAAGATCTTCAGAGTCTCGTGGACAATGAGGTCAGTAGAAATGAAACATAAAGCAGCGAGTGGATACGGCTTATGGGAGAGAACACTGTACCATTTCTGAAAAAAAATTACAGAAACCATGAAAGCCTAAACCAACATGGCTAGGAGAAACGCTGATCATTGATTCAAGAGAATGTTGGTATGGAGTGCTAAATATTGTGTAAATTACTTCAGTAGCACGATATAAATCAGGGTTCTGGCCAATAGTGATGGGTCAGCAGGTGCCAGCCCTTTTCTCTGGTGCCATATTACAGCTGAGACAACTGTGCCTGCCATTTTTCGCTGATGTCAGTATGAGCTCAGCACTTCCTTCTCTCCAAGGTCATTCCGGGAATCATGACGTCCTGCCATGTACCGAACTCCATGAGGGGAGGGAAGGCTAATTTTGCATGAAGCAGCCCCCCACCCCGTCCCCCCGCAAACTCTGGAGAGAACTCAAATACGGTCAAGTATATGACTTGCCAAAGTTTTGGTCAACTATGTTTACATTACCGACTTCCAAAAGGATCAACTCAGCAATCACGTTGCGAACTTTGATTTGAAGCTATGTATCATTGGAATGAGTAGGCGGCACACTTCTCTACAGAAAATTAAAAGACAACATTTTCTTCTAAAATACAAATAATTAGAAAGGAATTCTAATTTGCGGAAAATGAGCTTAAATACTACCCCACAACCATTGAAAACATAAATAAATGCAAGGTCACTTCCACACCCCACTGGTTCCTTGTCACCAGAAGATTGCTGCCCTGTAGAAAACGAGTGCTTAGATCTACCAGCAGATGGCTACTCTGAAAACTCGACATTAGTTCGATTTCTGCACTGCAACAATAGATGGCTCCACCATTAAAACCTCCCTCAGGTTGTAGGTTGTACAATGAATAAATAGTTCTCACTGTTATTAGTAGATGAAATTACAGTGAAAAACACGACAAAGCTGTATAACAAATACTTTCCACAGTTAAGATGTTGAAATATTTTAAAATACCTACAAAATACTTTGGCAATCCAAAAAGAACTATGTTCACACTGAGAATCTATGGCTGAGCTGCAGTATATACATGAAAGTCGTAAGAGTGAAATCAATTAATGAGATGTCACAGTATTGCAATTAGGAAATGTAACAGAGATGTAAACTCATTATTTTCAACGTCTAAGACATTGAAGGATGTGTGAAACGTCTGCAATATGTCAGCAACACGAAAAATGTGGTGTTTACATACCGAGTTGAGTGGAAGTTAGATTTGTAGACCATCATTTCGTACTGCCATCAATAGCTTTCTACACTGTTCAAGGGGGCAAAAGGGTCATATATTAATTGTTTTGCCTGAGCTAACATGTTGAAAAAATGCTGAAGTAACTGCAAAATACGTCAGGAGCGCAAAAAGTGTGATGTTTACGTATCTAGTTGTAGTGATATAAAAGAAAGCATGTTTTTAATTCCACATACAAACATATTCACCAAAATAATACCCAAAAATCTAAAGTATGTACCCAAATGATTCATTTCAACAGCTAGTAACAATCGACATTTTAGAAGTTACACCAAAAAATTCGATGTCCTAAAGTAATCCTAACAAGGCCTATAACAGCAGAGAAATAAGTGTTGCCCTAGCAGGCAAAGAGACAGACTGAATGTAACTATAAGGTTTATTCACAACACACCCTTAAATAAAATATTTCTGACACAGTGCAAAATGCGCGACATTTACATCGCTAGTTGAGGTTAATACAAGAAAGAAATGCTGTAAGACTCAAATCAAGTAAATAATATGTAACATATTCCGGCAGTGTAAAAAATAAGTATGACTTAACTTCCATTTATACATGTTTTTGGCAAAGTAGTACCCTCAGAAATCCAATGTATGTGTCTCAGAGGTAGATTTCAACCCCTAATTTCAAATGAACTTGTGCATAATATGTCAGATTTTGGAGTTTCAAGAACAGCCCTCTTAAATATATAATTTCGGTCCCATTGTACATCTTTTTGCCTTTTAAATGATTTTCATAAAATGTGAGTCACATACAGCTCCCATTTCTTCAGAAAATATAGCACTGGCTTTAAAATGGTACAGATTAACTCCGTACTCTTCATAATAATATATTGTGGTAGGGGACATGAGATACAGAAACTTGTTAGTCTGCGGTTTTTGTTAGTAAAGTGGCATTCCTATTGTCTGTCATATTACTTGCATCAATGACATAGATAAAGTGTCTCATGATCTCTTATGCTGATGAACTTTCAAGACATAAACGAACTATTTGGTAATACACTGTAACAAAACACCTATGTTTTTGAATCTACATGAAGAAGTCGTTATGGGGACGTAAATTTTGTCTTGAAGGCACTGATAAATGAGTGCAGTATATGGATATGACTTGAAATGTTTCTTTCTTTTATATTTGCTTTGACTTGTTTGTAGGAGGCAGTCATCTGCGGATTCAACTATAGACTTCTGCAGTGAGGCCAAACCATCTTCTTTATTTGGGTAAAAGCACACTGTTATGAAAGGTAATGATTAAGCTGACGAGCTTCCTGCGAAGGCAGTTAGTAAGGGGTTCTTACTGGGGTTGGATCTTGCGGGCTTTCAATCAATAATGAATGAAATGATGTCGGTGGCCCGTAATTACGTACCCTCCAACTCAACTTTGGAATATTAAAAGATGTATAGAGGCTGGGATACGTAGTTGCCACATTATAGGCCAAATACTGCTGAGTCCACAGTATACGATAAGAATACACACATAAATCGAATGGTCGAAGGTTCCTATTCCTCGGCAATTGCGAATGTAACATAGAAATTTATAAATAAAAGACTGCAATTAAATAAAATCTGCAGGTACTATCTTAACGACTTTAAATTATGAGTACGATAGTAGAAGTACTTTTGAGAATGTGGTATATTTCTGCAAAACACTTACTTAAATGAAATATAAGTTGAATAACACGGAAACAGTAGATTCCTACTTTACGTAATTAGTTATGAACAACAACATAGCTCGTGAGATATTCACTTCTGAACGCATACTACGACTTCACTGCAGAAGCCACGTAAATCACAGAAGAGCACAGGTCGGCACTCCGAAATATTTCTATACTCCGCGACCACGCGCCAACTGCTCCATGTCCAAGTCTTTCCGCCGACTGTCCGTCGGTCGCGCCGTCGCGTCCAGCATCTCCGTGTTGCGACTATCCCTCACGCCGCACCATTCCGAGCTACCTCGTGTCCTCCAGAAACGATGCTCCTCCATAACCTCCACACGTCTCTCTTAGTGCTGTGATTGGCTAGAGCGCTCCCTCCATGTCTCCAAGCCAACGTGAACTCACGACATATTGAAACACGTACGAAATACTGGATTTACTTTTCAATAATTTGATATTAATTAAACATTCTTACGGCTGGACCATAAGCACGCTCTAACACACATTATTAAATACATAAACAAATTAAATAAACATATATCAAGGGAATAGAACAAATGGTAGGCCAGTAGCCTAATGTCCCTCTGCTTTCTAAAACACAGTAAATATTTAACCAATTTCTTCATGAACAGCACATATCAGATAGAAACAAAGACATAGACGAATAAATATGTTTATAAGCATGCTGCTACCGTTTCTTCCTGTAACTGTACTTATGGCCTGACGCGATCGATTCGTAATCGGCCACTTTCACCTTCAATAACTCATGTACTTATCAAGTTACATGCTAATTACATGGCTAATTTGAGGATTGCTCAGGAAGATTTTGCACATGCAGTTCGTCGAATGCTGCCCCTTGCTTCGCACTTTACGGAAACGATGTATGAAATTTGTCTTTGAGAACATATTTTGTTCAAATTTTACTATGTCATTAACACAAAGAAAACATTAAACAATGAAAAGATACTATTAACATGATCAGGTCATAATATTTGTAAGAATATTGTTATAGTAGGAATGAAAATGAAATAACACCTTTAATAGCACTTTAACCCTCCTACTAATAAGATTTTTTTTAAAACACGTGCGACAGGTAACATAAAGACCACTCGATTAATAGTCTTGGGGCATTTTCATAAATGTTATATTTAAACACTAAATAAATGTTTTAGTCAAGAAACAAAAAGCTAGTTAGACTGGGGTTGTATTGTTTCCTGAGATACCCAGTGCAGGAAACACTGAATAAATTTTATTTTTCTCTAAATACGAAAGTGAATAAAACGTCATTGAATACAACTGACAAGTGAGATATATATTTCCAGAGTGCAGTGGGGTTGTTTTTACCTCAGTGGCATTAGTAAGAGTACTATAGTATCTTATCAATGGGTAGAAAAATAAGTGGGAAGTAATATTTTAATTGTTGAAGGCGTTTCTTACAACAGCTGTTCATTGTAACAGCGCCGTTCTGTTTCCGTAAATGATAGATTCAAATTGGGGTCATATTGTAAAAATCATGAATATATTTTGATGTGCTGTAAATACAAATGTGAGCAAAACATCTTTCCACACATTTGCCTCAGAGCGAGAAAGTCTTACATTTTGAAAATAATATTTTAGAAAATGAGGAGGAGATATTTTTCCAATGTGAGTAATGGGCCCTATTGACTACCGGTTATTTATGAGTGCTAAGTAGTAGTAATCAATGACAATTTTGTGATTTTTTCGTTGATACCTAATAAGCTTTCCTCAAGCGATTTGGCTTTTCGTTTTTGTTTCAGATCTTTAATTATCAGTGTGCATACAACATTCGTGGAAAAAAAGAAAAATATATCTAGCGAATATTCTCTTGCTAAATTAGTTAATTTGTTAAATAAGCTGTATCTGGTCAAATGAGGATGCAATTTCAGACCGTTATATGTAAAAGAGGTTATCAATGTCCACATTACCAACGCCACAAAAATATACATAAACTTAACACACATTATGAAAATACCTTCTAGTTATTAAAGTAAGTCACTTCCAAAAGATACTGAGTGCAATCATCGAAAAAGATACAGCAAATATTCTGGCACTTCCAGTCAAATTTTTGTGTTTTGCATACAACACTTATTTAAAAATTGCAGTTAATGGTTAGTGCCCCAAATTACATAATTTCTGAGGACGTCCAGTATTGCGAGAAATGTTGAACGTTTATGCTTTATGTGCGACCTATTAAACATCATATTTTAAACAAATAAATTATAAGTTTTTGTGAAACCCTGGTTGCTGAGCTCTTTGGTTCGACTAACCAGGGTCAATCACAAATGGGCACTAGAAAGTTCACTTTCTTAATTGATGTTTATAAAGATTATTTGTTGAGCCTGTTTATTGCAGCATTAAATGAAGTGACGTAGGTGGAGACAGGATACGTAATAATTAAACGAAAATGTGCTTTACGGTTTCAAATAAAAATGCTTATTAAAAAACAAAAGGCCTTTCCTGGCTGAAAACAAAGTCCACAAAATAAACTGCTTCTGTAAGATAACTACACTCCACACTGACTTCTCTCAGAAAGTTTGTAGATTTCGGACATACGGCTCTATGACGCTTAGAAACTAACATGAACATCTTCTCTCTAGTATCCTCACACGAAGTCTTCACCCAGCCATCCCTTGTACGAACCATTCACTCTACTCTCTCCCAGGCAATGTGTTCACTCCTCTCTCTCCCAGAACTAAAGTTCCGTTTTCATACACAAACAACATCCAGTTATGCATCCGTTCCATCCTGTGCATTCACCCACTACCACAATCGATACAGGCAGTCTGTCAACGGCATCGTTTTTGTTGAGTCCCTTACAGGCGCACCGTCACTAATGACGTACCTTAACACAATATAAAATTTGCAACTTTCTTGCCTGTTGGCCTATTTAGGTAAATACATCTTACGAATCGCACTCAAACGCATGTTAATTTATGTGATATGACATATAAATAACCCATTAATTGTTATGTATTGTTTGTAACATTGTCGTTAGTCATTTTGCGTCTAGTAAATTAAACAACAAGAAATTATACGTGTAACTTACTCCTAAGATGCTATCTGTGCTACCACAGACCATTTATTTTGACTGTACCATTCCTGTAATTTTGAACTGTGCCTAGAGATTTAAGCAATAATTCTGCACAGGTTTTTCCTTTTACGTGAGGGTTGTGAGATAAAGTAGATGAGGTACCTAAATTGGTACACGTGGTTTGTCATTGTTCTGTGTATCCTAATGAAATTTCTGTCTCGCTGTTCGTAACTTGGAAATGCAAGTTTAGCCATTTTCACACGTCTCCAATAAATGCTCGTATGGGTTTTGTCGGGCCAAAATACAATAGCTGCCAGCTGCTAAGCCCTTCTGATCCAGCTCAGTACAATTGGCAGTGTTTAGACGACCGCTACTGAAGATTCTTGTTCCATTCATAGGGCGCGGGAAACTTTTCACGAGCCATTATACTAACCATGCAAATTGCTTCTAGTTAGATTGGGTGATTACAGCTAAACGACACTGAGACAAAATCCGTGCACAACTGCCTTGGCTGGAATTTCACAAGGCCCTCAAAGCTGCAGTTTACTCTGATACATCATCTCACACGTCAAACCTTTAGACAGAAAAAAAATTACATTGTCCCACTTGCAGTTCAAACTTGGGAAACTTTCCATTGATTAAAACTATAGTGCAAATGAAAAGTCCATCGTTTTGGTGCTAAGTATGGTTAATAGACAGTATTTTCCTTTCCATACATTCAGATCATAACATAACTGATGTGCTAACAATCTCGGACTTAAAGTGCGTCGAGCCCTGATTCTCGGCTTGCCACACGGGGAGCCCCTAATGGAAGACGTTGTGGGTGCAGTAGCTAAGGCTTGCAGCGACAGGGGCGCCTGCTCGGTATGCAGCCCGCGACACGCCTGGCTGCTATTACCCGCGCTGTTAGTCTTCATTACTCCAAGGGACGTGAAAGCTTCAGCTAGCGCCGAGCCAGCACTCGCCGTTTTTCACTCTAAGGGAACAGCTGCCTTGCTTCGTAACCTTTCTGGTGAAGATGAAAAAAAGCAAATCGTGTGGCTAGCTTCTGTTCTCCCCACAACACGAGGTAGAAGAGGAATCCCAATGAGCTGATACAAAAACATATCTAGGAGCTTCTCCAGATACTGTGATCACACAGAGGTGAATTCAGTTTCCCTGCATATTCTGTCAGGAAGGTTTAGGGTTTTACTGCAGGTTCGTCACATAATTTTCAAGTGTCAAGGAGTCTTGTACTCAGATCACCTACATGGAATTACTCAAAACAGTTGTAGCCTTCTGTCTAATAACACTGCTATCCTCACGGAAACTGCAGAAGACCTCAAATAGAATGAGCAGTCTAGTGACTAACTAAGAAAGATGGAAGTAATGAGGGTCAGACTAAAGGGGCGAAGCTAGAAAGATTTTAGGTACTTCCAGTAACTTAATTTGTAACTTTCAGTATTCGTGTAAACTTTCTACCGTTTTCTCTATCTGTATACCGTCTGTCAATGACAATACTGTCTAATAACACTGCTGTCCTCACCGAAACTGCAGAAGACCTCAAATGGAACGAGCAGTCTAGTGACTAAATAAGAAAGATGGAAGTAATAAGGGTCAGACTAAAGGGGCGAAGCTAGAAAGATTTTAGGTGCATACTACTACAGACAAAGTAGGCATTTCCGGTAAAAAACAGTCTCCTATTGTCAAACAAAGGTCTTAATACAAGGAATAAATTTCTGAGAATGTGCATTTGAAACACAGTGTTGTATGGAAGTGAATCATGAGTTGTGAGAAAACTGGAAAAGACGTGAATCCAGATGTTTGGAGTGTGATGATCTACAAAGATGTTGAAAATTAGGTTCTCCGCAGAATAGACGAGTAAACAAGCATGTTTTAAGCATTGACCATAAGCAGGGGCAAGATGATAGGACACATGCTGACACTTAAAGGAAAAACGTCCATGTTACTTAATGGAACTGTAGAGGGTAAAAGCTATCTAGGAACACAGAGATTAGAATACATATACAAGTTAAATGTGAATGTATGCTTTCCCGGCGTATACAGCTGGCGAAGAGTTCTCGGGCTTCCAGCCGGGTGGCGATGTCTTCAAACCGCCGGCTCCGCTGGACCCAGCCTCCCGCGGCCAGGTGGTGGGGGGCACACCGCAGTTATAAAGGGTCCGGCATCCGCAAAGTCTCGGCACTTCGCCAGAAGATGATGAGTATGTCACTCGTCGAAACGTCGCAGTTTGAAGACATCGCCACCCGGCTGGAAGCCCGAGAACTCTTCGCCAACATATACAAGTTATTGATGGATGTTGACGACAACGTATGCTCCGTCTTTTACGTTACCTTTAACGGTTTGAGAGAGAAAATCTCCTACAATGCTCAGTACAAGCGATTCTGAAACGGAGAGGAGACCATGTTGGGTTTGTAAGAACTGAAGAAAGGTTCAAATGGTTAATGATTCAATTTAAGAACAATTTATTTCTCAGTTATTCAGCCTTATTCAGAGAGGTGTTTACAGTGGCTTTCCATCTTTGCAAATCAGTGAGTACACCCTAAAACTTACATGTTCCTTGTTCCTGAGTTCTTCCTTTCCAATCTCACAGGCAGGCGCTCTGCTCGCAGCTAGTTCCGACAGTACAGTGTCAATTACGTTTGCCACTATGGCGAACAAGTGTGAGACAGCGCTTGTTCCTCCTTACATTCTGACCCACAGAAAATATCAACTCTTATGAATTGTGATTACCGGTAATCATTCACAACAGATGAGACAGCACTTCTTTCCGTTTACGTTCTGACACACAGAAAACACCAACCATTACTCGTTGCTACTACTAGATACCAACTCTAAAGAACTTCTTATTTTCTAGCAGGTAGAAAACTCAAGATAATAACTGTTTCTGGATAATTATCGGAAATTCAGTTTTCTTTCTTCGAATGTACACAGAGTTCTTTACTGTACGAACACCAAAGTGTCGCTCTACAGTGACTGCTCCCGACGACCTGGCTATTATTACTCCTTCTGCTTACTCCTTCTGCTAACTCCTTCTTGGTAATTGCTGTTTTGGCCCCCTGTGCTGGAGGTTGATCTACTGGCTTTTCAGTTTTTCCCATAGAGCTGTTTTCCACTGACTCTTGCAAATGTCTCCTTAAAGTTTCTTCCACAATCTTCCGACAAGCTTCTCGGGCTTTCTGGCAGTATAGCGATAGCTACTAGTCATCTTTGTGTCTGAGAAAGTGGTCCTCGCCTAGTCATTAAAGACCCTCCATTCGGTCTGCAGGCTACCAACACGTCTGACTTCATACAGAAAATTGATCCACTCTCTGATTTCCGCCTGACATCACAACATGTGCGTCATTCCTGAAAAAGTTCTCTCCTTTCGTCACAACTTTGCCACTTGCTACATTAATAAAATTTGACAGCCATAACTGATTTCAGAGATTTATTCCACCCCTATTTCCGTTTGAAATTTTTCACTCATTTTTTCCATAGATATTACGGGCTGCTCGAGTAATGTGCCATGGCCGAGTAAGGGACTTTTCTGCCTCATAGCAAGAGAGCTGGTAGTTAGATGAGATACTTCCAATGGGATTGTCTGGGAGGGGACTTCCACAAGCCACTTTTGACTTTCATCACAGGGAAAACTTCAGGAAACTTTGGTACTATGGTATGGGACCTAACTTTAATTTAGTTCTTGGATGATATGACCCAGTTACAAACATATGTATCACTAGTGTACCTGTATAAGAGTATTTTTTATGGCTAGTTCGACATGATGTAAGCCACCTATCATCTTCCAGGCTTTAGCTGACGGCCACAATGTCATCAACAGATGTAGAACACGTTCATCAACCAGAATTATCCAGTTTCACTTATTCTAGTTCCTATGCCTACTGTTATCAGGTGATGCAGATTTCTTTTGTCTATTAAGTAGTATTACCCCCTGTTTAATTGTGTCATTCGTGATCCTGTTTAATACCAAGTGCAAGCTGCACCTATGAATACATCACAATTTTAAATTCCGCGTTTACCAGTGAAAGCTATGAATTCAAAACTTAATTTCTGATACAGTTGGCCATGGTGTCCTAATTTTCAGAATACAAAAGGGAAGAAACAGCAATTTTTCTCTAGTAAAGGTTTTCATGTAGGAAGGCCAATTTGATTGGATGTGTTCCATAAAAAATGGGGAAATAGGAAGAGGAAAGGAAGCTTAAGTTTCATAGTATATTGCTGACGTCGTGGTAATTAGAATCGAGGTCAAACTGCGGTGCTTAAAAGTGTTATTGAAGGAACACGGTTGAAACTATTGTTGAAGAAACGACGTACACGTTTGGACGAAGTGATTTTTATAGGGGGTGATCAAAATGTTTCCTTTTGAGGGCATTACTGTAGTGTATATACAAAATACCAGCACTCCTACGCAGGTACATCAGCACCGAAATGCAGACAAGGAACTAGTGAGGCATTTGTGTCTTTCTGATGTGTGTGCAGTAAATGAGGAAATGTAAAGGATGGCGACGTTCTTATCATATGTGTCAAGACAGGACCAATGTGTTGATATTCTTTTCTTGGTATTCCGTGGGAGAAACATCAGCAGACATTCGTCGGAGACAAAGCAACGTGTATCGTATGGCGTTTCTGTGGAAAATCACCGTTGTGAACTGGTGTACCAAGTTTCGACAGAAGACGCCGGTCGAACTTGGAAGCCAATGTCATCAAATTACGCCAACTCAAAAGGGAGACACGCGAGCACCGACCATATAGTCCTGATTTCTCCCCATGTTGTTATCACATCTTCTGTCCCTTAAAAAGACCTTCAAAGGCTGATGATCCCTATCGGACAAGGATGTGTGGCAGGCAGTTACGGGCTTCTTCAAACACATGACACAGAGTTATATCAAAAGGATATCTTCACACCAGTGCGTCGGTGGCATAATTGCCTCAGTGTCACGGCGATTTTGCTTGACTGGTATACCGATTCTGAACTGATGAAACACCCACGAAGGAGACAAGCGATCAGGTAAACTAGTCCTTCCCTTTATCTCACCACAGTTTCACACAGAAAATCCTTTAGAATGTAACATGCTACTGAAGGAAAATTAGGATATGTAAAGTAAAGCAAATACATTTTTTGAACTGATTTATAAGCGGTAATTTACAAGCAAATTTTGCTAAACCTCAAGGTTTTCTACTCCTGTGACACCTCCGATTTACCTAAGCTATTTCATAGGCATCATTACTAAGCAACTCATTACGCTGGTCGACCCAGTGGAAATAAAAAAACTATAAATATCATATGGCATTGTTTTTTCTTATTTAATCAGGCTGGGAACATTGAGTTTAATAAACAACTGTCCCACCCTCCTCCTTTTCCTGTGCACTTCACTGATATTAAAGTTCAGGATTGAGTGAAGAGTGAATCGTCCATTAAACAGGAGCAGGTCACACAAAATCACCGATAATGATTAAGGATAAATGATAAAAATTATTTAATAACCAAAAATAATCAGATGTAGAAAATACCGCTAAAATAGTAAGGTTCTTTCAATTAGAACACGACCGCTGGTCTGCGCTTGCTGGTAATACACCACGTCCTGTACCAGTCCAGCGTGGTGCTCGGGGTCACAACACAAACTAATAACACCTGAAGAGACCGGTCGTGTTCTAAATAAAAGAACCTTAAAACTGTAGCGGTATTTTCAACCTCTGGTGTAATGTTTAGTTGTTGATGTTCCTCCGACAGAACTGTTTGTGCCAAAATATTCATCTCACTGCGTACAACACTCGCAGTTACTAACGTGATAATGTTCAGCATTAAAAGAGTAAACAACTCAGTCTTGGAATACGAAAGACGCTATATAATATCTCTAACGTTTAAAATGAAAACTTTTAATAAATTGACAATAACGGTATCTCAGTGTCATACACTTGCTACCATATGTAACAAAAATAGTTAATTGTGAAGAAACAGTCTAGAACATGCTCTGCAAAACCGGTATACACGTAATGCGCCTCGTAAACCCTAGCTATGCTTTCTTAGTGTAATATCAGCTAATAACTATTTCAAATATTCTGGCAACCAGCGGCATTATATCGGCTGGATACACATCTGATGCAAAGGCAGATGAGTAGACATTTTGAATTGAATCTTTATTAATCAATAATGGCCACCGGACGTTCTTTGTCTCTAATATAATTGTCATGTTGCCACCACCGCTCACGCTGCCTACGATCGATCACCTCCCCGGCGAGTTGAGTTACTGCGTGGCGGCCTGGAACTTACTAGAACAGTTACTACAATGATAAAACCTCCCTCATCCCCTCCATCCTCTGCTTCAGAGCTCTAATTTCATCACCCATCAAAAGTTTTTACAATATCACGCTAGCCTGATTACTTAGCACCAAAACGCACGGTCGGTCGTCACAGTCGGATTTTCAAACTCAACGTGAATTGGCCACTTTTCTTATGGATATTTGGGAGCTGTGTCTTCTTGAAATCTAGGCGAGTGTATAGTAAGTGTATAGTAAGCTTGTATAGTGTAGTTTTAAGACTGTGCAGTGGGATGATGATGAGGGAACAGGGAGGGTAAAACCTGCTGCGGGTGCATGGTATACTGCTCTCTGAAAGATGGATCGACATCAACAGTGTTGCACGCCTTCGCTTCATAAAAAAACTACAGAGAGGTTTGGAATCAAACTAATCAAAACCTTTTCTTTTATGCATAACCATGATATCCTATATCCATTTGAATCTCGTTAGCATTCGTCATGCATCAAGCATTCGTCTCCCTCTACAGTTTTTAGCCCCACCCCAACTTCCCTCTCTTCCATTGCCAAATTAACTACTCCCTGCTGCTGCAGGACGTGTACAGTCAGTAGTGGACAATTTTACATCCAGAATGTGTTACCCCTTTTGATAATGAAATCATACAGGATGGTTGCAGGTCGTCAGGAAATATAACGTCCCTAGGTACCTCTTGTTTTGAACAATGCTGCAATACCTTAGTAGAAAGATCTAAGTTTTGGTCATTTGTATTACTGAGGCACACAAACTACCCCATCAGACCATGGGCTATGACTCGTAGGAACTTTCCATAACAATATCGTCTATCGTCGTGGTCTAGGCCATATATATATGTTGCATCTTCTAAGCACACAGACATATTTTTCTTGGTCGTCCTACGGTTCCTGTATTTTATATCTGCAATTTGGTAGTCTAGCATCTAGCATTCTTTGTAGGTCTAGTCAGCTTTGTCCTTTGGACTTGATCTTCTCAATTATAGAATATGACGCAAGTTCTTCTCAGATGTCTTCGTTTTTTAGTGTCTCTAATCGTGTACAGCCCTTCACTCCTCTTATAAATTTCATTTCTGCTGCTTGGATTCTACTTTCTTAGTAGTTGTCCAATTTTCACTTTCAAAATAGCAATTGATTGTTCGGCATATTATTTGCTATTTCTGCAGTTTGTTGTCAATGTCTAGTTGGTTCTACTAGCTTATAATATTTCCTAGGTAATTGAAGAGACTGTGTTCGGTAGTTCTGGTGCGTATTACGATCTTAGTCCTCGCCGGGTTTGCCCCTTTGAAAGCCACAATTTTTTTTAATGAATATTTTGGTATTAAACTCCTAAAAATGTGGTTAAATTTATAGGTGAGTTCTTGTATGGAGGTTTCACTATCCTGTACAATTAGAAGATCTTCTGCAAAAAGCACTGTGTTAAAAAATGTGTTATGTGATGATCTTAACCCTCGATCAATTTGTTGTTTCCATGTATCAATCATATCGTCAATGTACATACTAAAAAGTGTGGATGATAAGTTACACCCTAACCAAACGCCTGGGTTATGGCTTCGTCTGTATAGGCTTTTTATCATCTTGGTTATATGCTAAGGATATCTTCCTTGTGCAATATGTTCGATAAAATTTTCCTATCTACGCGGTACAATGCTTTCTCTGTGTATAATGCCATGCATATTTCCATAATGAAGGCCCTTTGTTTCTGTACAATTGCTTTACGTATCAAAACATCATCAGTTTAGGATATCACTCTTCTGAAACTGTTTTTGTTCTTCATGTGAATAAATTTAAGACGTTCATTTATTGTCTACATCTACATCCATACTCCGCAATCCACCTGATGGTGAGTGTCGGAGGGAACCTTGAGTACCTCAATCGGTTCTCCCTTCTATTCCAGTCTCGTGTTGTTCGTGGAAAGAAGGATTGTCGGTATGCCTCTGTGTGGGCTCTAATCTCTCTGATTTTATCCTCATGGTCTCTTCGCGAGATATACGTAGGAGGGAGCAATATACTGCTTAAGTCCTCGGTGAAGATATGTTCTCGAAACTTCAACAAAAGCCCGTACCGAGCTACTGAGCGTCTCTCCTGAAGAGAGTTTATGTATCATCTCCGTAACGCTTTCGCGATTACTAAATGATCCTGTAACGAAGCGCGCTGCTCTCCGTTGGATCTTATCTATCTCTTCTGTCAACCCTACCAGGTACGGATTCCACACTGCTGAGCAGTATTCAAGCAGTGGGCGAACAAGCATACTGTAACCCAATTCCTTTGTTTTCGGATTGCATTTCCTTAGGATTCTTCCAATGAATCTCAGTCTGGGATCTGCTTTACCGACGATCAACTTTATATGATCATTCCATTTTAAATCGCTCCTAATGCGTACTCCAAGAAAATTTATGGAATTAACTGCTTCCAGTTGCTGACCTGCTATATTGTAGCTAAATGATAAGGGATCTTTCTTTCTGTGTATCCGCAGCACATTACACTTGTCTACATTGAGATTCAATTGCCATTCC
Source organism: Schistocerca piceifrons (assembly GCF_021461385.2). Taxonomy (NCBI): domain Eukaryota; kingdom Metazoa; phylum Arthropoda; class Insecta; order Orthoptera; family Acrididae; genus Schistocerca; species Schistocerca piceifrons. The sequence continues at coordinate 295,453,160 of NC_060144.1, read as the reverse complement.
CTGCACCATGCGTCAATTCGCTGCAGATCCTCCTGCACTTCAGTACAATTTTCCATTGTTACAACCTCTCGATATACTACAGCATCATCCGCAAAAAGTTTAAGTGAACTTCCGATGTCATCCACAAGGTCATTTATGTATATTGTGAATAGCAACGCTCCTACGACACTCCCCTGCGGCACACCTGAAATCACTCTTACTTCGGAAGACGTCTCTCCATTGAGAATGACATGCTGCCTTCTGTTATCTAGGAACTCACGCAATTGGTCTGATAGTACATATGCTCTTACATTGTTCATTAAACGACTGTGGGGAAGTCAAGAAACACGGCATCTACCTGGGAACTCGTGTCTATGGCCCTCTGGGTCTCGTGGACGAATAGCGCGAGCTGGGTTTCACACGACCGTCTTTTTCGAAACCCATGCTGATTCCTACAGAGTAGATTTCTAGTCTCCAGAAAAGTCATTATGCTCGAACATAATACGTGTTCCAAAATTCTACAACTGATAGACGTTAGAGATATAGGTCTATACTTCTGCACATCTGTTCGACGTCCCTTCTTGGAAACGGGGATGACCTGTGCCCTTTTCCAATCCTTTGGAACGCTACGCTCTTCTAGGGACCTACGGTACACCGCTGCAAGAAGGAGGACAAGTTCCTTCGCGTGCTCTGTGTAAAATCGAACTGTTGTCCCATCAGGTCCAACGGCATTTCCTCTTTTGAGCGATTTTAATTGTTTCTCTATCCCTCTGTCGTCTATTTCGACATCTACCATTTTGTCATCTGTGCGACAATCTAGAGAAGGAACTACAGTGCAGTCTTCCTCTGTGAAACAGCTTTGGAAAAAGACATTTAGTATTTCGGCCTTTAGTCTGTCATCCTCTGTTTCAGTACCATTTTGGTCACGGAGTGTCTGGACATTTTGTTTTGATCCACCTACCGCTTTGACATAAGACCAAAATTTCTTAGGGTTTTCCGCCAAGTCAGTACATAGAACTTTACTTTCGAATTCATTCAACGCCTCTCGCATAGCCCTCCTCACACTACATTTCGCTAGGCGTAATTTTTGTTTGTCTGCAAGGCTTTGGCTATGTTTATGTTTGCTGTGAAGTTCCCTTTGCTTCTGCAGCAGTTTTCTAACTCGGTTGTTGTACCACGGTGGCTCTTTTCCATCTCTTACGATCTTGCTTGGCACATACTCATCTAACGCATATTGTACGATGATTTTGAACTTTGTCCACTGATCCTCAACACTATCTGTACTTGAGACAAAACTTTTGTGTTGAACCATCAGGTACTCTGAAATCTGCTTTTTGTCACTTTTGCTAAACAGAAATATCTTCCTACCTTTTTTAGAATTTCTATTTACGGTTGAAATCAGCGATGCAGTATCCGCTTTATGATCGCTGATGCCCTGTTCTGCGTTAACTGTTTCAAATAGTTCGGGTCTGTTTGTCACCAGAAGGTCTAATATGTTATCGCCACGAGTCGGTTCTCTGTTTAACTGCTCAAGGTAGTTTTCAGATAAAGCACTTAAAAAAATTTCACTGGATTCTTTGTCCCTACCACCCGTGATGAACGTTTGAGTCTCCCAGTCTATATCCGGCAAATTAAAATCTCCACCCAGACCTATAACATGGTGGGGAAATCTACTCGAAATATTTTCCAAATTATACTTCAGGTGCTCAGCCACAACAGCTGCTGAGCCAGGGGGCCTATAGAGACATCCCATTACCATGTCTGAGCCTACTTTAACCGTGACCTTCACCCAAATTATTTCACATTTCGGATCTCCGTCAATTTCCTTCGATACTATTGCACTTCTTATCGCTATAAACAAGCCTCCCCCTTCACTTTCCAGCCTGTCTCTGCGGTATACATTCCAATCTGAGTTTAGAATTTCATTACTGTTTACATCTTGTTTCAGCCAACTTTCTTTCCCTAATACTATGTGGGCATTGTGACCGTTTATTAATGAGAGCAGTTCTGGGACCCTTCTATAGAAGCTCCTGCAGTTTACTATTAACAGATTAATATTGTTATTCCCTGTTGCATTTTGCCTACTCCTACCTTGCCCCGTCTCAGGAGGCGTCTTGTCGGACCTACGGAGGGAATTCTCTAAACTTAAAAACCCACATGTGCACTCCACACGTACTCCGCTACTCTTGTAGCCGCTTGTCGTAAATCTTGTATGCTGTATCGAATAATGTTATACGACGGTAACCATTGGGTTCATTTCGTTTATCGGTTTGAAGATAGATACAACATTGCAAATGTCCATGATTTTAAGACTTGGAGTCTTTTCCACATCCTATACATGAAGAAGTCTAAGCTTTACAAAAAAAAAAAAAAAAAAAAAAAAAAAACCCTGATACTTAACTTTGCGTTTATGCCACCAGGTCCCTTTGCTTCGCTACTCTTTGTTTTATTAAGCACCGAAGTTATTGGATCGTTATGAGTTCGCCATCATGTGGCTTATCCACATTATTTCCAAAGTATGCACATGCTTAACTCACTCGGAGTAAAATTCAGATCGCCATGCTAGCAAAAGTTCAGACCCAAATGCAACTTGCGCATATGAAAACAAAAATACCCGCTCTATGCACGCATTTTCAACAGAAAATGGATATTGCACCACTACATGGGTACAATCTCCATATAAGGCACAGAAGTGGCAAATTCAGTCCCAAAACGATTTCTTCCAACACGTATTTTGTAGCAGAAACATCTTAAAGGCGACCCTTGGAAGCATTTATATGTACTGGGAAAGCAGAATGACACAGTGCTATCTTATAAAGTGATTTATTCACTGACGGTTTCGGTGAACGAGCATTCGCAATGGCAACATGTGACATAATATGTATGTCGTGTGATGTCGCCATTGTAAATATTTTTCCTATTGTGGGTTTGGTCAACAATCGAAAGCTGGAGTAAATAAACAATTTAATAGGAGACAACTGTGCCATGCATATTTCTAGCAGAAATGCTTCCTCCCATCTGCACTAATCCCCACCTCACCTCCTCTAGATAGATAGTTCACAGTTTTACATTTTACCCGTGGTCTAAGGGTAGCGACTTATTGGCAATCGAAACATCCTAGGTCCAGGATTCGAAATCCGTCACTGCTTAAATTTTCAATAAAAATTGTCAGGAATGATGGCCGAAGACTTTCAGCATAGGAAGTGAATTCATTCAGCCAACAGCCTTGCCAAAGACAGCGGAGGAGCGGATAGACGTTCAGGGTACTGTCCTGCTGTTGGGGTGCGAAACTGCACTTAAAGGCGAAAGAATCAGCAATGCTCATGGCCATAAGGACGCAGAAGGCAATGGGAAACACTGCATTAAAGAGACATAACGTCTATCCAACAGTATATAAGGCCTATAATTGCAAAAGTGTCACGATGATCCCTCTATTGGCAAAATATTCAGGACTAGTCCCCCTTTCGGATATACGGCTGGGACTGCCTGGGGGAGGTGACCATGAGATAAATTTTGAATAACCAACGAAATGATAACGGTCTACGTCTCGGGGCGTGAAATGTGAGATGTTTGAACGTGGTAGGGAAACTATAAGATCTGAAAAGTAAAATGCAAAAGCTTAGCACTGAAGTGAAATGAAAAGTAGACAAGCATTTCTGGCCAGATGAGTATCGAGTAATATCAATAGCAGCAAAAATGATACAATTGGATCAGGATTCGTTATGAACAGGAAGACAGGGAGGAAAGTGACTTGCTGTGAACAGTTAATTAATGGCGTTATTCTCCTCAGAATCGACAGCAAACCAATACCGACAACGATAGTTCAATTACGCAAACGACGTCGCAAGCCGAAAATGAAGAGATATAGAAAGTAGCCGAGGATATCGAAAAGGGAACTTAGTACGTAAACGAAGATAAAAATCTAAAAGTCATGAGGGATTGGAATGCGGTTGTTGGGAAAGAAGTACAATAAAGGATTAGGGAGGAACCGGACTTCCTACTAGAAATGAGAAAGGAAAAATACTAACTGAGCTCTAGACAATAAATTTTAGGCACTAATATCGAATACTCTGTTTAAGAATCACAAGTGGAGCAGGTATTCTTGAAGGAGCCAGGAGGTAGGGGATGCTTTAATTTAGATCACGATTTTGTCAGATACTGGATTGTAAATCGTACCCAGAAGCAGCTATAGACTTAGATCACAATTTAGCAGTGTTGAAGAGTAGATTGATGTTTAAGAGACTAGGCAGGAAAAACCAGTGCGCGAAGAAGTAGGATACGGAACTACTAAGGATTGAAGAGATGAGCTTGAAGCACTCTGAGGCTATAGATACTGCAGTAAGGAATAGCTCAGTAGAAAACTCCGTTGAAGAGAAATGGACAACTCTCCAAGGGACAGTCAAAGAATTGGAAATAATAACATAGAGACAAAGATGGTAATTGCGAAGAATCCATGGGTAACAGAAGAAATACTTCAGTCGATTGTCAAAGAAACAAGAAGAAAGATATTCACGGAAATTAAGGAGCAGAGAAACACAAGTCACTTAGGAATGAAATAAAAAGGGAACGCAGGGAAGCTGATGCGAAATAGCTGTAGACAGAAATGTGAAGAAATCGAAGAAGAAATACTTGACGGAAGGATAAACTCAGTATGCAGAAAATTCAAATCAACCTTCGGTGAAATGAAAGAGTGCAGTGGGAATTCCACAGTTAAATACAGAGAGAGAGCAGAAGGATGAAAAAAAATACTTTGGAATCAAATGAAGGAGAAGACTTGTCTGATGACCGCGATAGAAAGAGAAACAGACGTCTATATAAATGAGGTAGGGGATCCAATATTATAATCACAACTTAAAAGAGGATGGCCAGGACTTAAGATCGAATAAAGAAGTAGGGATTTCCTCAAAATTTCTAAAACCATTGGGGGAAGTGACAAGAAAACTACAGTTCACTTTAGGGTGTAGAATGTATGAGTATGTCGATGTACTATCTGACTTCAGGAAAAAAATCGTCTACACAATTCCGAAAATTACAAAAGCAGACAAGTGCGAGGATCATTGTACAATCAGATTAACAGCCCATACAACCAGTTTGGTCACAAGAATAGTATACAAAAGAATGGAAAAGAACACTGAGCATGTGTTAGACGACAAGGCACCAAAGACGTTGAGGTTCAAAATGTAAGCAAGACTAAAGAAAAATCAAGATACGTTTATCGGATTTGTCGATCAGGAAGAAGCGTTCGATAATGTCAAATGGTTTAAGATGTTCTAAACTCTGAGGAAAATGGGATAAGCTATGGGGAAAGAGATTTAATACACAATGTGTACTAACACCAAAAGGGAAGTATAAGAGTGGCTGACCAAGAACGAGGTGCTCAGATTAAAAAGATTGTAAGACAGGCACGTAGTCTTTCACCCCTACTGTTCATCAAAAAGCAATGACGGATATAAAAGAATGGTTCAACAGTGGAATTAAAACTCAAGGTGAAAGGATATCAATAGGAAGATTCACTAATGACGTTGCTGTTTTCAGTGGAAGTGGAGAATAATTACAGGACTGGAATGAACATTCTGGGGAGTACAGTTTATGCATTGATTGTGGAGAGAGTGAAGACAGAAGAAATGGCAAGTAGTAAAAATGAGAACAGTCACTAGTTTAACATCAGGACTGCTGATCACGAAGCAGATGAAGTTAAGGAGGCAACATGAGGACATTCAGAGCTATTTTAAAGCTTTCCATTATGTCTTGAGGACTTCAGTCTAGTACAAAGTATTAGTTGTCATAAACGTGCGTAACTCTGTGCCCTAAGCAAGGGAAGCCATAATCGATGCTGAAAGTGTCAATGTTAAGAGTCTAATGGAACAACTAAGTAAAATGAGTACATTTGGGATGTTGGAGACCGGAGCTTGTTCACGCAAGAGGCACGTATATGCAGACCACCTTTGTCTAGCACCAAACTTGGTGAATCACTAATGGCAATACTTCCAGCAACTAAGGGCTCTCAGACTTCGAGTCTCCAGACGGGACAAACAAAGGTAGAAATTGCTAAAAAATACTGTTTGAACCTAATGAACCTCAAGCAGAAATAACTGAACCTGTGAGATGAAGGACTGATAAGGACAAGAAATTGCTGATAGCAAGGCCAATGAAAAATGTGAATCGGCTTACTTATGATATCATTAGTGCTTTGCCTGATTGTAATTTTTCACACGCTCCCCTGTCTTCTGCCATCCTCTTCCGGTCGGCGTAATTTCCGTTTCCCTTTATGTCGTCTTTCGACTTGTATCTTCTCTTTCATCTCAATCACCTCTCACAGTTTGTTGGAAAACTCAAATGCGTAAATTTAACACCCCCCCCCCCCCCCCCCCCCCAGCGTGTAAACTTTCCACGCACCCGGAGCTCGTATACGCAATAGATTTGAGCCTATGTAAAATTATTTCACACTCTTAAATCTAATGTTGAGTTGCAAGTACATGTGCTAAGCTATACTTGAATATCTATGTTGTAAGCATAATAATTATCCTGTAAGACTAAACATTGTTAAGCTCGACAAACCTAACCAAAACTTTATTCAAAATTACGGAAAGAAAACTCCATAAATATGCATTGGTCTCCGCTACTATTTATGCAGGAAGTTCAAAGGTAGCAGACTATATTGGAGTATCACCTGACTTCAAAGGAACAATTGGCGGCCCAGGGAAACAGAAAGCGAAAAAAAACGTTTTGCAGATTCAAAACGGGCGGATTAGATCTTTGCTTCAGAGAAGGGTTTTAAACTAATCGTTTTAAAGAGTTGTTCTAGATACACTTGTAAGAAACATAAGATATATTGCCATAGACAACATCATGAACATATTTGCTTTGTTATGGAGCTACATACGCCTAGGCGACTCTAAACTGTCAAATGTTCAATGTGTGTGAAATCTTATCGGACTTAACTGCTTAGGTCATCAGTCCCTAAGCGTACACACTACTTATTCTAAATTATCCTAAGGACAAACACACACACCCATGCCCGAGGGAGGACTCAAACCTCCGCCGGGACCAGCCGCACAGTCCATGACTGCAGCGCCCTAGACCGCTCAGTTAATCTCTCTAAACTATCAGAGCTCGTAAAAAACTTCCCGTTTTTGTACAGCGTAGACGTTAATAAATAGGATTTGAATCAATAAATTTTGCCGTCAAAAAGACTGATGCAGCTAACTTTAGGTCTAAACCACTTCCCTCTCTGCGGCTTACAATGCTCTTAATAACTGAAATTTTAATGACATATTTCTAAATATAATGGTAGCCTTGCGGAATTTCTGAACTGCGCCGGTTACTGTTGGCAAGGCAGTGTACTCATACAGTGTTCTTGCAAGAGTTAAACATAGTTTGGAAACTACGATGGGGCATGCCGGCTTGTGCAGCATGTTCCTTTAGGTGTCATCGAAATAGAATCAGAGTTAGCGTGCTCAAGAGATTATAAAATGATTCGTATCTAAAAAATCTAGAAATAAAGTACTCGTATAATGTTGTATATCAGTTTTATGTAAGCGGCGTGCATTAAAACAGATTCTTCAAATACTTTGTTAGATTTTTTACATTAAAATTCTGTGACTGCGTCCAAGAAACAAATGTTTGGAATAATCCTAGTGCCGGAGCTGCCTGTGAGGTGTGAACGTAGTGACGCTGTTAATGGTGTAAAGTATTTCAAGTCTTTCAGACATACAGAAATTTAATAAAAACCTCACAGTTCACCGCCAAAATCTGATGAAAGTATTTCTTTATTGGGACCAGTTTCAGTCCTTAGATCATCTTCAGGCGTCATGAGACATTTAAAGCAGCTCAATTGACGATAGAGAACCTATGATGTTAACTATCAAAAAATCCATCTATTAGTATGCTGCGTACGTCTACCCACTATGTTAGAACTATATTCAATACATCGAAATAAGGTAGACTGTGCTCGGTACATTTTATTACTGACAACGTAGGAAATTTTACTACTTTAGGCAACAGGGATATGAGAGATTTTGTAGTTGACGCCCTAAGCTTTTGGTCGTCATCTAGGCTCCTTTAAATGTCTTGTTATGATGAACACGATATGAGAACTGCAACTGGTCGTAGTAAAGAAATACCTATATTTATTATCGACTGTTGGCAGAGATATCTGATGTATTTCAAATTTATGTACATCCAAAAATTATTTGATTCGCCTTTAATTGCGTCGCTATGTTAACATCAAGCAGCCCTGCTTTCAATATAGGGTTCAAGAAGTATATTTTTTAGCAAGCGGAGAGTGATGGGTTCGACTGCGAACAGTTCCACTGACTTGAAAATATCACATTACCGACAAATGATAAATGTAAATATTCTTCGGGAATTCATTTCTCTAGATTGGTTGATTAAAGGAGGGGGCGGGGGTGATGGGACTAAGCGGCGAGGTCATCTATCTAGGTAATACATTGAAGTGATTAACAGGGCAGCATCACAGATTAATGTAAGCGAGAGATAAGCCATAGCAAAGATGAAACGCTGGTACATTAATAATCAGTGTGGCCACCAAAGTGTTGTACAAGGGCCGGCTGTCAGTTTGTGGGATAGAGTTCCACGTCTGTTTATCTAGGTCGGTCAATATACCGACGTTTAGTGATGGTTGCAGATGAAGCTGGAATAATTGTTCGATGAAGTCCCATACGTGCTCAGTCAGAGACAGATTTAGTAATCAAGCAAGCCAAGGCAAGATCGGTAGATGGGCGAGATTTGTCCTGCTGGGAAACAACCCTTGGAATGATATTCATGAATAGCTTCACGACAGATCGAATCTCCAAACCGACTTACAAATTTGCCTTAAGGGCACGTCGGATAACCGCGAGAGTGCTCCTGCTGTGGCACGAGATCACACTGAACCAGTAACTCCAGGTACAGGTCCAACTTCGTCTAGCAGTCAGACAGTTTCTTGCAGGCCCCGTCTTCCGTCTAACCGGCACGCTGTCATCGCTGGTGAGCAATGTGGAGATCTGTTGTGTTTTCTGATGAAACCTGGTGCAGAACCAACTTTCATCAGAAAACACAAAACACCTCCACCTTGCCCACCAGTGAGATCTGGGTTGAAGCTTTGAAGTCGCAAATAAGGGTGGTATGGGGTCAGTGGAATGCACACTACTGGGCGTCGGGCTCGGAGCTGTCCCTGAAATAACCGATTTTTAACAGTTCTTTGTGTTACTGTGATGCCAACTGCTGCTCAGATTGTGGTTGCAGAGCCATACTCCGAATACGATGGTCTTTCATCCTGGTATCACCACATTGCGACCGCACATTCTCGCAACCACCCCAGTGGCTACATTCCTGCAAAGTTCTTCTGCAATATCTCAGAAGGAATATCCAGCTTCTCGCAGCCCTATTACACGACCTCGTTCAAACTCAGTGCACTATTGACAACAGCGTCTTTGTTGCCTTAGAAGCGTTCTTGACTTACATCAACTCACCCCGTCCCGCCCCGAAGGTATCACACGCTCCCAACCGTTGGAGTGTGTATTTAAAGCAAACCTGATTTGCGTCCTCATAATAGCGTTATTAGCTCCACCCTTATGCGAATGACACGAAGTTTTAACAGACATCAACTTTCAGATGTAGAAACACACCTACCAACTTCCGTTTGTGTCCCACAAGTCCATCTCGGTGTTGTGATACTTTTCCCGTCAGTGTATTAGCGAATCATACACTGAACGGTTTATTACCAAAGTCATTACTGGTTTTAACCAATTCGATTTTAGCAAGATGTCGAATACCCCAGTACGGCATTACTCACTTCACAGTGAAAACTCAGGATCGTCAGAACACGGCGAAGTTAGACTGCATCATGTTCAACAAATGTTGGCACACTTAGTCTGTAGCTCTTTGCTGAACTGAGACCCTGAAATGACAAGCGATCAAATCAGTGCCTTGCCATGTCAAAACTTGATCGTTTTCAACCATGCAGTTATGTTTGTCATTTACAAACAGACCAAGGTCCTCAAGTTTAATTTTAAGACCAGCGAATAGTGTCGTACATCAGAAATCAACTTAAAAACGGAATTACCTTCGTCACATGATCTTTCCATGTCAACAATGACATCGCTACTTACTGCAATCTGTTCAATAGACTAACGAATTTTTTGTTGCTGAGCAAATTTCACTGAATTTCAATTGAATCGCCTTTTCGCTCATTATTGTGTTGGTTACTGTCCTGAGTCTGATCAGAGTGTTCCACTTTCGACAATCCCATAATCTCATTTTTCGAATCTCTGAATAACTCTTACTGGTCGTTACGAATCTCTGTTACCCTTTCTTCGTTCAACTCTGCACTCAGTTTTCGGTTATTTGCCTTCAATTCTTGACTCAATCGTTGATTATCTGCCTTGAACTCTTGCTTAGTACCTTCTTTTTTTGTTACAATTTCGATTATTATCAGTTAACCTTTGAATATCTGCCCTCAGACGTCCGCAAAATTTTTGTAAAAGTCGCATTAACGCTTCCTCACTTCCTGT